>NC_142378.1:17220000-17287500 GCF_059441005.1 Hippichthys cyanospilos | reverse complement strand
GCCGTGTGTTGTGGTTGCAGCTGGAAAATCAGAACCACGGACAAAACTGACATCATCGCAGATAGAATCCCCAGTAAAGACAAAATAACGATAGACCGGTGACTGTAAACGTGTGTCATGTCCTTATCGGGTTTAAAAAATTAAAAACTGTCTTCGGTTGAAGTAGTCCCTATAAAAGTGCGCCCTACATGACAAGTGTAGTGATTCCGAGGGCGCGCGAACGTCTCCCTTCTTTCTCTAAAATATCCCGTCGGCCCATGTGATGTGCGTCCAATCCCCAGATTACTAATTCTCCAGGCACAATGGTGTTTTTCTTTTTCTAAAAACGCTAAACAAAGTGGTCTAATACCCGTAATTAAATCTTGGTGACAGATATGGAAGCAGTGGTTTACAAAAAACTATGCGTATTTAAAGGGACAACCACGACACAACAAATTGGATTTTCAGATGAAATTTCTGTAACAATCTTAAACACACTATAACTAGGAGTAGAAAATATGGTCCCCATTTTTTTTTCTCCTCTAGTGATGTTGGACTTTACGATTGTAGTCATTTTTTATAAAAGTAATAAACACAACAAACGTTTGATTTGTTCAAGATAATCCTGGTACAAAGTGTTGAGACAATAATGTATACTGACTTTTAAATCATCTTTTTCCAAAAATTTAACATTAGTAGCTTGTGCAAAAAAGTACTCATCCATAGTTTGTGCATAACTTGCTTAAATCACACCTTTAGATAGTTACAAACTATTGCAAACATTTTTTTTAAAAACAGTTTTTAAACTGTCTTCTTCATTCTTCTTGGATCAATATTTAATATCATTTGACCTGGTAACGCATAACACTAAATTTGTTGATTGCAATAGAAAGACAGGAAGAGTCAGAGGAGATGTCTATGGAAATGAATCAAACACCTACTGAGGATTTTGTCTTCCACATCATTGTTTAAGAATTGCATGTTATGGGGAAAAAAAGTACTGAAACATTGAACAGTTGATTAGAATTTTTTTCTGCTATTAATCATCTCAAAGCCAAACAATAAGTAGAGTTGTTAGCACAAATTGGAAAAACTCATGCAGGTGATTTGTGAATGCTGTGTCTTGGGGCTCCTGCTTTAACTTGTCTCTAACACAAAAGCAGAAGTGAGAAATTTCAGAAAAGTGACAGGAAAACCTCATGGGCACCTTCTAACTGATAAATGGCTTTTGCATCAAGTAGAAACAGACAGAAAAACAAGAAATGTAGAGCTATGTTAGAAAAAAAATCCTTTCCAATCCATTGTCAATGTCAGCTTTACAGATGCCACCAAGGTTCTGCTGACAGTGTGTGTACATGTAATGTGATGTTTGGTGTTTTCTCTGTGTACACACAGACATTGTCGTGGGGAACAACAACAATTTCCCCAAGCTCGCTGGGAGTCAAGTGCACAATCCCCTGGAGTTTATTTGTTGCTAACTGTTGCATCAGCGTAGACTTTTTTTTTTTTTTAAAGATGCCTCTAGGGATAATGTCTGAGTCGAGTGTCAGTGTAGTATATGGCGTCCAACTGCATATGTTTCTTATTTTTAGTGTGTCGCATTGTCACGTCCTCAAAATAGTGAATCTGGCTCCGGCAGTGACTCCCTCAACATGTATTCTGTTGACTTTCCATTAGGCTCTTTTGTGTTTTTTCTTTGGAAGGGCTGTCACAGATAATGGCTCAAATATGAACCAGAATACATTGCAGACCTCAAAACTCAATTAATGACGCAGGAGTTTCATGGTGACATCCTGCTTCTGTACTAGAAACTAAGCTCCCAAATTTTTTAAGTAAGAATACATTGTATTTGCCAGCACGTCAAAATGATTCTCCGAAATATATCGACTCTATGGAATAGAAATTGAACAAAATAACTAAATCGAGTGTTGTTGATACAATAGGGAGTTGCCTGCTATTTCCTGAGGCCGCTATTCTGTGTCGATCAACGGATTGCTGAGAGTGATGAATTTCATAATTCAAGCCTCTCTAAACTATGGTTGTGAGAGAAAATATGGAGCAGTCATTAGAGAAAGAATAGCAAAAAATAAAAGCATATTACATCATCTTTTATATTGTCTGTTTACACGTGTTGCTGCACTGTTTGTGTTCAGATCTCAATTGCTTAAAGCAGGGGTTCTCAAACTTTTTGGAGTCAGGGACCCCCCCTTTAGGAAGTCCAATTTTACAAGGACCCCCATTGCAAATATTTGCGCAAACAAAAACAAAAAAAAGCCAATTTGGTTGTCCATTACTGTTTTCAATAAATCCAAATTTGATTTGCAAAGTCATCTTTGTATTTTCATTGTTTGGACAGCTTTTCTTTTGTCTTTCCTTACTAGACGAAGTGGACGGTCCTACAAAGGCATCCGTTGCTAAGTAGATACCAAGTCAAGTTAAATTTTGTTCATAAAGCACATTTAAAAATATCATTGTTAGCCAAAGTGCTGTACAATGAAATAACTGCAGATAGAAAAACAAAACACCTAAAAACGTGAGGGTCAAACTCCTTGACGTTGGTTTGGATTTTGTAGGTCTATTTCAACTAATTTCAAAATTACTACATTTTTAAAATTATATTACACTGGTTGACTTGATTGCTTTATTGATGAGTCATGAATGCAATCACAATTTAATATAAAATGAAATTAATAGAAATATACATTGTTTATTAATAACCCAAATTCTTTCACAAACCCCCTGCAGTCTTGTCAAGGACGCCCAGGGGTCTGCAAACCCCACTTTGAGAAGTACTATTAAAGGATTAAAACTACTGCGACATCAGTGCTTGTTTTGTTAGCCAATCTATGGTGTTTTGCTTTGTGTGTTAACTAGCGAACTGTTGCAAGGTGTGTTTTGAATAAATACTCAAAATGCACTTTTTTTTTTTGCAGCAGCAGCAGCAGGTGTTGGCTATTTTTTTTTTTGACAGTTGGTCACTATCCATTGCTCAACGACCATTACTCAAATATGGTCACTCAAGTCAAGGTGGGGCAAAAACTACACAAATTCCAGAGGAACGTTATTTAAGTGTAACTTTTTTCATTGTGTTTCTTCTAGGTGGTCCATTGATGCAAAAATGGCAAAAAGGAAGTCGTGTGCAGGATTTGCTTGCATGCATGGTGACAGGACGAGGACGAGGAGGAGGAGGTGGAGGGCGGGTTGAATCAACCAGCTGTGTGAGGGCAGCACTCTCTTACATCAAGTTGTCTTCTCCGTTGACACACTATTGCAGACACTTCATCCTCCGAATCGGACGTCTCCTTTGCCTTCATTGATGTGCAGGCGCATTCGACGAGTGTGAGAAGAGAGAGGTGAGATTTCAGTATTTTTCATTTCTATGTCCAAATAACTTGTGTTGCCATGCAAGAAGCAGAGTCTTTATTAATAAAAAGAGATGCTCAGCAACTCCAGGCTATTCTTAAACCGACGTCAGCAGTTCAACAGGTTAAATTGTGCCCAGAAATCTTTTTATAAAACTTATTTGGAAGTGTGCCGTCCACTGTTTGTTGTGCAAATTGCATCCTATCCAGATGGATACATGTGAAGGTAGAGTCCCTCCTGTTGCCATGCTGACTCAATCAAAAATATCAAAGCAATTCAATTATCTCCTGTTAAAATTAGACAAATATTTCCTGCACGTTACTGCACTTGGCAAAAGCTCTATTATTGAACTGCCTGACCCCTCTCCCATGTGCAAGCAAATTTTTCCTCTGCCCTAATAATGCTCAGTCTAAGAGGCGAAGTCATCAACATGTTTATTTTTGTGTTTGTCCTGTGCACAGCTACTGCAAACATAACCACAATAGCAAACATCTTGTTTATGATCTATGTAAGAGATGGATGTACTCATGTAGGTGAACTTAAAAAAAAAATGCTTCGGTTAAACACATTTAATTGTCCTCTCTTAGAACATGATCACCAATCAATTTGACATCATTTACTACTGGAACAGCAAGATGTTTCAGTTTGAAACCTTTCATGAACGCAAATTCTACTGGCTGAGATTTGTAGAGCACATTCCAAGGGACTCAAGATGTATTACAATATATGGAAAGATTACAGGAATTAAAACTAATTAAATAAAAAATGTAAAAAAGCTTTCTGTACATTATGCTGTATCTGTATATTTGTATGTACATATCAATTGTGTGCACACATACAGGTATTAAAAGTCTACTCAATGCCCATAATCTGACAAATTCACATACTTTTCACAAAGAAGAGTGGGCAAAAATCACCACATTAGGATTTGCCATGATAGAATTCCACACAAGTAGACTGAGTGCTTTGCCAAGCCACACAAGGTGCAACATATTCTCTTTGATGGTGTGCATATTTATGCAGCAAGGTTATTGTATTTTTAATTTATATTCTCCCCATACTTTTTTCAATTGACTGGGGCTGGTTATTTATCACATTTAAAGTAGAAAAAGTTTGAATAGGATTTTCTGTAACTTGGTCTTTTTTTAGCAGCATATTTAAAGACCATCAGTTGAATAGAGGTGTGCAGTGTGTGTGTCCTCAGAATATTGTCTACAGTTACAATCTAATGATGAAAGGTTTTATAAAACAATATCACAATATATGAGTCCGATGTAATAAAAAGACACATTCATAAAATACACTAAGCACACAACTAATTCACCCAAACCTCTTTGACATCTGTTTTAATGATCTCAACATGAATATATTTGTCCAATCTTAGCAAAGCATATGTCGCGGCTCATCAACTTCTGTATCAAAGTATATTAAGAGTATGTATTATTAGGAAAGGTTTATTTAAACAAGTTTCTATGCATATGAGTAACAAACACAATCAAATCAATAACTGCGTTTGAACATTTGACTATTAAAACAATTGAGTTATAAATTGTGGCATGCCCTACTTACAATATGTACAGCACAAGTACATACATATGGCCGGCATCGAACGGTATACTCCCTAGCTCAAAGTCATCATTTTTCAAAAGGCCCCAAAAGTGGCCAGTTTGTTCAACCATTAGCATTGCATCGTGCAAGAGAGCAAGCCATTTTCAACACCTTAGGTAAATATTTACTAGTCAAATGACGACCCACATGTGTGGACTTTACTATATATATATATATATATATATATATATATATATATATATATATATACGTACGTACGTACACACACACATAGAGATTTTTTTTTATTCACATGTTCATTCCCATGTCCAACTATTTATTTCCCAAACTCATCCAACTACATTGAATTTGCCATTAATATTCTGCCCTTATTTTGACCTACAAAAAATGTATCTCTTTTTAAAATGAAACAATGGCTTGAGCAGCACATATGCAGAATCAAAATTTACATGTTTACATGTCCATATTTATATTGTTTCCTCTCCCATACATGCTGTAAGAATATGTTACAGTGGCTTACAATAATAATTCACCATTTAGGAATGGAACACTAGGTGAGACTACACTGCAGTATTGCTTGTAATGAAGGGAGCACTTAGAGTAAAGAATCTTTGGGTGGTAATTAACTTGGCCGGAAAAGTTTGAAAACCATTGTTTTAGATGCTCCAAATAAGTCCTTCTGTAACTAGTAGCATCACAACTGATGATGATTACAAGTCCAAGCTTAGTTTGTTTTTAAAAGGCATTCTTCTAGAACAAATCAAATTGTTCCTATTTTTTTTTTTAAGTATGGGAAAAATTATTACAAAATGTCTCATTGTCATTCGCTTAAATTATACCCAAATAATATCTGCCTTGAGCATTGATAAGACTTGATACACTGTAAATATGACATCTCAGCACTTTATAAGGTAATAGTGGGCATTTCCTCCTCAAATGCCCAAGATGCCTGTGTATGCGGAACACGTCAGGGGTCGTGGGAAACGCTGCCCCCATATCCGCCAAGACTTCATCAGTAGTGGGGACATGTCACTAAATATAGAAATATATGTGCATTATTGAGGGGGAAAACCAGTGGAAACTCCTCCGGACCAGACAGACAGGTCAAGGGTTCAGACGGGTGGTACTCGATAGAGTGCAGACTTCTGCACTGTTCTGAGGTTCTGCTTATGAATCCTACCTCTGGACTTCTCCTGTGGTGTGTTCATGGTGTACCTCACCTCTTGTCGTATTTCAGCTTGGATAGGTTCCAGCTTTACTGCACTTTTCATGAGCATAGGTTGTATAGAAAATAAATGAATGAATGAATGATTTAACACAGTGGTCAAACAAAGAAAATAAACTTCAAAATATTAAAACTAACTCAAAATGTGTGCTTGACTACATTTCTGCAGTAAAAAATGGGCAATCGTGAGTCCATTAATAATATGATTGGAAAATTTTAATATTCTTAGCTCCTATGTCCATGAGTGATCTAATATGCGGACAAATGGCGCCTCAAGTTGTAACAGTCTTGTAAGTGAAAGTTGCTCAACTTACCATAGCACCCGGGTTTCGGTGAATAACGCGTTGAAACAACTGCACTTTCAACATTTCACCTCAGCTTTTTCACTTCCACTCTATTAGAGCTCCATAGGGTTTACCATATTCAAAGTAAAATTCTGGTTATTGATTAAATGACCGATTTAATTAAAGAAATATCATTTTGATGCGTTTTCACAAACCCAAGTCTCTACTTTCATATTCCAGCAGCCAAAAGGTTGACTTTGAAACTGAAGTGTATGAGTATAAGGGATTAGTGAACGATATGCAAGATTTAAAGATCGTGCCAAAACCTTAAAATTGCTTTCTCAAGATTAGAGATTTTATCCCAGCAATATTCAAAGTGCTATAACCTCATCCATTTTTGCGCTACTTCCAGGTATTGCATATCATTTTAAAGGGAATTAAGTGTAGAATTAAGTGTAAAATTATATCAATATCTTACTGTAAAATTATATCAATATCTTACTGTTCATTTCCTTAGATATAAGCCTGATTTAGTGCAAATTCATCACATAACCAATAAAGAATTGTTTTTATTGGTATAAAACATGTACAATTAAATAATTACGCGGCACCTAATCCATTACCAAATTCATTGATCATTATTTTTGATAATTGATTAACTATTGTAAGACCTACAATTGTCTAAATAATAAAAACCAGGCTATTATTGTGCTGAATTCAGATTAGACACTTACCAAACTCTGGTTTTATTTTGGAAAACAATGATGAACATATTAGCTGAATTGCTGATGTTTAAGGCCAAACAGGGTACCAAATCATGAAAAAATATTTTCTGCAATCTGATTCATTGATTCCATTACAATAATCGATTATTCAAATATTGGTTCCTTGCAGCATTAATAAAAAGATATAAATACCGTGTTGCACATTTCACTGTTTCAAAATAGTTTTCCCTTTCGTATTTGCAGCGGAGAGAGAAAAATTGGCAGGAGTTGATCTTTTTTGAAAAATTCTTTTGGGCACGGGACTATATTTCAATGTCATTGTTTTATGCTGAAATGTTAAAAAAAAGAAAGTGGACAACTGCTGATTTTAAAAAAGGGGCTAATATTGACCGATGAAATCGCCTAGCCAGTAAATCTTACACAATATGGACAAAGTTCTTCAAATAAACTGACCATTTAATTCCCTGCCTTTCTGCATGCGTTGTACTGTACACTTTTTAGCAAATGCATTTCTGACGGGAAAACAATGCATTTCTTTGAAAGCATCGCAAGTCCCCTCGTTAAGAGCATGGAGTATTTTTAACCCCATGAGGCGATGCAGTCTAAAGTTAGCGTGGCCCCTGAAGTCCACACAGTCTGACACCCACGCCGTCTGGCTTACCGAGTCGGGTCGGGCCGAGCAGGCAGCAGTGCCTGACCGCGCTGCCTGTCCCCAAGAGACCTAGCTAAAAATATGTAATGGATGACTTTTTTTTTTTTTTAAAGGTGGTTTGGCCAATAGTAAGAGGCTAGCGGTTGAAGAAAAATTGTGTATAGGAGGAAGGCAAGTTGAACCTGTATGAGCCACCCACTCTTCTCTCATGCATGGCCTTGAGAAGCCCTGATGGGAACTGAAGAGTGGCAGCATTCGTGATGACATGAGTGGATTGTGGTGTGCACGATGACGTCTATTTGTCCAAGTCACAGCTGTTTTTTTGTTGTTGGCAAGAAAATCTCAGCAGAAACATATTAGGTTGACATCACAGATTTGCATTATTGTTAGGAACCTGTTTTTTACCCTTATGGCCTTAATCGGATTTCAGATTTTAATAGATTGAGGTGCCCCTCCACTTATAGAAAATTGTAAATGACATTATGGCAATAGAAATGTTTCTCTTTGTTTATTCCTCTACTGTCTGGGATTGGCATTATTTTTCCGAATACAAAACAATCTTTGAAACACTTCACACTTAGCATAAATAATAGAAACACATACAATGCCAGTCAAAACTTTGGAAATACCTTCAATTTCAAATTATAACAAACGGGTACATAAATCTTGAAAATGCACAGGTGTTAACTGAAAGTCATTCCACATCATAAAGTTGACAGAAAAAAATGTGTGCAACTATCTAGGTGAGAGGTACCTACTATGAAGAAGCTCAATTAAGAAACAAATTCAGTTGTCAACATCTTTTTGTTTACCAAAGTATGCCAGAAATATTTGTACATAATGTCAATGCCTTAAGTATTAAGTATCTTTTTATTTCGTAAATCTGTGCCTGTAATGTATTGTGAAAGGTAGAATACTGTAATTGAAATAAAAGTTCTTCCACAAAATGTCAGAAAGTACAGGTAATGCTTTCAGTGAACGAGAATTCTCATCTTTTAAAATAGTAATAAATATAATAAATAATAAAATTCACATCAAATACATTTTCTATGGATGGCAGCTGACACCCTTGAAAAGTGCTTATCTAATATTAAGACAATTGACTACTGTAATGAATTGTGTATATTTGAGCAAACTTTAAACATTGAAAAACACACAGAGGGTGTTGCCAAACTTTAGACTGTTACTTTATAAAAATACGTGCTCTTACAATGTCATTAAAGACATGTGAAGTTATTTATTTCCTTGCTATCCAATTTGTCAAGATACTAACCAGGCAATGCGATTTATGGAAAATAATTGCGACTTCCAAGTACAATCTCGGCTCGAAAGATCCACTGTCAAGAAGTCACTGCTTTCGCGTTGTGTATATGAAAACCATGGACTGTAGTTGGCAATGTTCCCTGACGAATAAACTAGAATTAATTGATACAATCAATTATTCTTAGTTCTGTTGTAGGTTTAAAAGTTCCTTCACAAGTGATATTTTGATTCCCTTCAGTCATTAATCAAATGCAATAACTTTTTTTTTTCCTTACAAATGTTTCATGCGTCACCTGGTGGTTTTCACCTGGCTCATTAGTGTGTACCACATGACGAAGTTCATATGTGTTAACCATGTCCACCAGATTTTAACATCTTATTTGAGGGAACTATTACATTATGATTTTTATTTTTTTTTACATGAATTTGGCAAAATATGCTCTGGATTAGTATAAACATGTCAATTGTGGCACTTGAAACTTTTGATATGGAGTATAAAAGTTTTTACTTGTCGTATTCTCTCACATGCTCTCCTGTTCTCACATGGTTTCTGACCACAGGAACGATGGGTAGAAAGAAAATACAAATTTCTCGCATTCTGGACCAGAGAAACCGACAGGTGAGCCAAGCAACAAATTATTTCTTTTTGACCCCTGCAATGAGTCTCAAACAATCTGCTGAGGCACTTTAGTGTGACAGGAGGTGACCGTAGACAAGTTTCCAATTGCACCTAATATGTCTTTTTACTTCAAATGTTGTATGTTGGGTTTTTGGGGTCAATCTGTACCTGTTATGGATTGTGAAAGGTAGAATAATTGCTATAAATGTTCTTCCATAAGATGGCAGAAAGTACAGTTAACTCTTTCAGTACCATAGATGAGAAATTCAAATAGTGATGAAAATAATAAATCAGAAAATTCTCGTCAAACACGTTTTTCGGTAGCTGACACCCCTGATTAGTGCTTATCTAATATTGCCAATTGATCACTGTCGTAATTGACATACTACACATACGTTATGTTATGGGGGTTTAATCCAGCCCGCGCGAGATGATTTTGTAAAGTCTAAAAATGATCAGAATTTTTTTATAAATTAAGCCTGTTTTATGATTAATTCTAATGTTAATATTTTATGATTGATTGTAATGTTTTACTTGTTTTGTTTTGGACGGTATTCAAAAAGAATACTACATGTGAAACTGTTGTTTTAAAGTTAGATAAATACATACCGTGATTTTATTGGTCTGGATGGATTTTCCTCCTTGTGATTCGCAATCTTAAACAAGTTTGACACCCCTGCATTACATACTTGTAATTTTAAGTAATGAATGGAATTCAATCTTTCGTGATACTACCCGTGTCTCATGTTTACATAGACATAGCACACAATATTCTGTCGGCTTTGAAAGATGAGTGAAAATGCTAAATATACTGGCACGCTCCAGGTTGCCTTTTCCAATAATGCTTTGCACTGAAAGAGGTAACGTGTGTATGAACCTTTTGAGATTCTTGTCTGGTGGCAGTGTGTTGTGATTTAAAGAAAAAAAAATGCATCACAGGTGACGTTCACTAAGCGCAAGTTCGGCCTGATGAAGAAGGCGTACGAGCTGAGCGTTCTGTGCGACTGCGAGATTGCCCTCATCATTTTCAACAGCACCAACCGGCTGTTCCAGTACGCCAGCACTGACATGGACAAGGTTCTGCTCAAGTACACAGAGTACAGCGAGCCGCACGAGAGTCGCACCAACACAGACATACTGGAGGTCAAGAGATTTCATCAATTTGACATGAATTTTGCGCTTTGTTTTGTTGTTGTTTTTTTCCCCCTCTTGGTTCTTATTTTGCATTTGTCATCAGACTCTGAGGAGGAAAGGCCTTGAACTGGACGCCTCGGAGCTTGATGGCGAGGAAAGCATGCAGGTGACCGGTCATAAATATCAATATGGTGATGAAGTGGATGTGTCTGCAGACCTCCAGCGATTCTATGTCAGTACACACGCAAACACGGACATACAAAGGCACGCGCAATCGCCAGTTGAAATAATAAAGTACAAATGCTTAAATAGCTTTTTCAGGTCTTTGTACATTTTACTTTGCCAAAAACGTGTTACTTTTACAGCCCCTGTATGAAATCTGATATCTGAACTTTTTACTTACTACTACTGTAATTGCACATAAAATAAGCTTACTAATGACTAACTTGACAAGCTTCCGCCTCAGCATGAACAAAAATGCACACATATTACATTGATTAAATTAATCATATTACTGAATCACAAATGCTATTCATTTTAATACAAGACATTAATTAGCAAAATGCGACTTATCAATGCAAAGCCTTTGCATATGCTATTGCTAACATATACCAAAGGGAAATACCTGGCACAAACGAAAATGCTAATGAGCTAAATGCATTCTAGGCAGTGCCATGTAACTTGCTGAAGATAAGAATAAACTAAAACTTTAGCGAGCATGTTATCCACAGTCACAAATTGTTGGATCAACAAACAAACACAGTTTTGGGCATACTATCATAAAGACAACATTCTGACAAAGAAAGTACAACGTATCACTCAAGTAATTTGAGTACTTCGAATCAAAAAATGCTTGAGTCCCACTTATTCCCACTTACTCAGTGTACATGCCAGAAAAGATCAATTAAGCCAATCGTAGAAACAATTGTTGATAACCCGCATGACAGTGAAACAAGGCACCAACTTGGTGGGAAGCCCAACTTGACAATAAATGTTACCTCGCCAAATACCATATGGACTGAAATGTTTTATTTTTAAGTTATTCTCAACACCATGCCAGCCTAACAGCTGATTTGACTTGTCTTTGTCTTGCTGTCACACAGTGCAGCTCCCGACGTGAACAAAATATTGTTTTGTAATCACGTTCTATCGTCTTCATTACCAGACATTGTTGTGTTATTTGGTGTCGTGTTTGGAATTGTTTCTCAACTAATCATACATATTTCTTTATTTTTATCCGAATATTCGATTATTTGATCGAATTTTCAGTAGGCTGTCCAAATACCAAAGTACTCAATAGCTGCAGGCTAATTGGGGAGTTCGTGTGATCATGTCATTCTCCAGGCTCAGTCCATGCACTCCGGGGAAGCGCACTTCCAGGTGTCAGAGAGCAATTTCCCCGCCTCATCTGGACACGCCGTGGCACCCCACAGGCCCCCGGCTTTGAAATGTGCCAGCCCGGCTCCATCCGCAGCTCACGCTTCCTTCATGCCTCATCACTCAGGTATGGAAGTCTGATCGGTTCGCTGTCTGATTTACAAGCGAGCCTCACACAAGTTGCTCCCATCGTTCTGAAACCGTGTGCGCAGCTGTCCGTCACCTCACAGGAAGTGTGTGGTACATGTGCATGCATATGAATGTATTTTATGAAACTTGACTTTTTCACTAGCCTGCCACCTTTGGTTTCTATCTATAGTTGTTGTCGCACCTGTCTTTGAGATAATGCCATCACAAATGACTCCACTGTAACATTTAAAACAGTTTACAATACAGGACCAGAGTTGTCATATTTGGGATTTTTCATCATAGATGCTAGTAGTATTCTCTGTTTTCATTTGTTTAGTTTTCTTTTAGAAAAAAAAAAAGCTTTGTTTTTTAATATTTTTAGTTTTAGCATAGAAGTGCAAAATTAATCAGTTAATTGACTATTAAATGGTGATAGCGTGGTGATAGTGATTTTTGATGATCCATTAATTGTTGAACTAGCTTTTTTCATTTAACCCCTTCACACCTGTTGGGACAGTTATTTTCAAAAAATGGCAGTGGGTTTAGGAATCCTAACAATAGCATGAAATGGCATCCAAGCATTTCATTACACACGTATTTACACATTCTAGTGGCTACTAGCAACTTTTCCATACACAAGCCAATGCGGGCCTATTGTCAACAAGGTAGGTTGTGTTGTACAATTTCTCATCAGTTAACCATCTAGTACTGTGGAAATATATTGATAATTTGTGTGTTACTATAGATAAACTGATTCATATGTATTGTAGGTGTTTGGTGATCATTTTCACTTCACTGGCACATTTTTTGTACAGGTATTTTGGTCTATGGGATATACAGTCCCAGTGGTATTTCTCGGTGGGAGAATGCATCCCAGTGGTATATATAGCTACATTTTTATACGTGCGAATATTCGTGTTTGGCAACAAAGTAATTTCCACTTCTATGACTTTTTTTGTACAAGTATCAAATTCTATGGGATCTACAGTTTTAATGGTATTTTCATGTATACAGTATTGATAATATGCTACTATAAAACTAATCTATGGAAGTGGGATTTTTGAAACTAATTTTCCAAGTATCCCACACAAAAGTTTTATTTTTCAAGAGAAAAAAAAATCGGTAGTGAAAGGGTTACAAGTGTCCAAATCCTCAGATTTTCACTTTGTCAATAATAAATATTCCTCAATCTGTCATCGTTTATAAAAATAATTATCTTTGTGGTTTTTTCCCATGTTTTTCTGTATGTTTTGTACCACTGGAGTAAGTGTATCATCATTACTTTGTTTTTTGTTCTATCAATTTGAAATGTAATCCTGTTTTTGTTAATTGAAATGAAAACATTCCCTTATCCAATTCATCAATTAATAGAAAAAGCAATTGACAATCAATTATTTTGTTTAAAAATCATAGTTGCAATTCTGTTTTATCATTTGTTTTAGTTTTTCCTGGAGTATCCGTATCAGTGTCAGTTAACAAAAATATCACAAATTGTGTTTATATTCAACATTAAATGCCATTTTAAACTTATCAACAGTCTGGAGAATTTGAAGTGCCATGAGTTACACAGTCAAGAAAAAGTGTGAGAGAAAGAAGAAGTGCCATGGTATCGGAGTTGTTCACATCTTTTTCACTTCCCTCCGCAGGTATCGGCTACCCCGTCTTCTCCCACATGAGCCGAGGACTCGACCCGAAGACCCCCCCGCCCCCATCCCCTCTGACCCTGCCTGGAGACGCGGCCAATCAGGGCTCACGCGCCGGCCCGAACCCAGCCGTGAGCCGGGCGATTCTATACCAGACGGGCCTACACGGCGCCATAGGCAAAGCCGGGCTGCTGGGCCACACTCTGGCTGGTTACGGCCTCACCTCCCCTGGAGCTTCTGGTAGCTTGCACTTTTCCCCCTCCACCAAATTTTTCAGGATACACTCTATAACCTACATATTTTAATATTTTTCTTCATCAAGAGTACAGCCAAGCAGGTTTCTATCACTCGGTGAGTCTGCAGCGTGGTGCGGTGAACTCCTGGGCAACAACGCAGCCAGCACACCAGCCTCATGGTTCTCATATAAATCAAGGGTGAGAATGCATTATGCTCACAACCCACATTAAGCGCAGAACTGTTGGTAATACTTTACTAAACTTTTTTACTGTTAAAACAGAAAGTCACTGAAATACCAAAACGTTTCTACCACTAATATATAGAATTGAATGTGTGTGTACAACTGCCATAATACATTGTTCAGCTTTATTTTCACAGGCTTAATTTGAATTGCTCTTATATTGAATGTAAATGCCCGTCAAGTGATTTAACAATATCCTGTCATTGTTTCTCCCAGGATGTCCAGCGGGATTTGTTCTTTCCCCTCTCAGTCTTTTTCCTCCACCTTGACACATCCTCCCTTTCCCGACGTGCACATCAAATCTGAGCGCAGCTCTCCTGAGCAGCGCGCGGCATCTCCCGCCTCCTCACCGATACACGGCTTCGGGCGAGACCAGTCGCCAGTGAGCAGACCCGGCTCGGCACAGCACAGCCTCCCGGAACCGGAGCCCGAGATATACTTGCACGACCGAGAGGAAGGAGCGATGTCGAGGCAGTCGCATGTGTGTGAGGGATGGCAGAGATAGCGATGCACTTGATGGGCATTTAATTAGGTACATATGCACAGGCTAATGACATCTCTTAGCAGAACTGCAAACAAGTGATGAGGAATTCAATTGCAAATTGGACATTAATGACCCATGATATACTTTTGAATGATCTTACACAAACTGAAAATTTTAAAGTTAAAAATATATTATCTATTAAACCAGACTTGAAAAATTAAATGAATACAATTTGAATAAATCTTACAAAAATGATACATGATAATTAAAAAAATATTACATTAGAAGTGATAAATACGATTGAAATTAATCAAGAAATGAAACACAATTAAAGGGAATATAATTTTGTAGCTTGAACCTCCGATGGTTAAATGAATATTTAATGGAAACTAATCATTACTTTTGTCAAGACTAAATTCTTTTGATAGCTTGTGCCATGGATGTCATTTGTCTGCCTGTGTGTACCTAATGAACAGTCCGGTCTACTCAGTCAGAGCTGGCCTCGGCTGGGCAATGGACACTTTTGTTTTCACGTCCTTCCACATCATATGATTGTTCCCATTAAAAAAAAAAAGCACTCTTTTGCTTTGTCTGCTTTGTTTTTTTGAGCACTTTAAAAACATGAAAATGCTAAAGGAAAAACCATGAATTAAAATCTCTCATTATAAAATATCCATTGGAATTTTAATAAAGGTAACCAATTTAAAAAAAAAAAATAGAAATTACACAAGAATGTCCTCCAGATGTATTCAGTAAAGGAAGACATGGACGACGACTCACGTTAGAGTGGAGAGCTATATAGAATGCGAAACAAATCCTAAGATGGATGGCATTGGAAAAGAAAAAAAAAACATGTACACGAGAGTCACTCAATACAAACATCATTGAAAGAACATGTGCCAGTCTAGAACTTCTTCCCTTTATGCAGTTTGTTGTGACGCCAAATGTTTTCCTTTCGGAGACGCTTCCAGTATTCCCAGTTTTCCTCCTCTAGCTCATGAAGTTTGAGCGGCCCCTCCAGGTTTAACTGAAAAAGCCTGAAGAAAACACTAACTTTAGGCTAGATATATGGAAGAAAACTTATTAAACATGGGTTGCACGGAGAAAACATTCAAGTTGTGATGTGTCATCTTTATGGTAGAGGAATGCAGTATACAATCTTGAGCCCCCTCACTACATGGGGTGGGGATGGTCGAAATTTGTGCAAAAGACTTATTTGTTTTTAATTTGTGGCTAAGTGCAATTGGCAAAATGACATTGCAGTAACCATGAGCGGATGAGATTACGTTGAATGGATGGAAACATAAATCTAATCATGTCTCACCCCATTTGCTACCTTATTTGTATTAATGGCCAAATGGGACAGGAATACAACAGTACACCCAAATGAAAAGAAGAGAGATTAAAGATTAGCACCATTCTGGATATTCCTCCACAGGTTTGAGCTTTGGGTCTTCTCCCTGTTTGTAGATGTTGGCCCCCACAGCATAAGAAGTCAGTCTGACTGGATCTTTGCACACCTCTGGTCCTTTCATGTCCTCTTTAGCCATCCCCTTGCCTTTGCCTTTAACGACTGGATGAGAGACGTTGTTATTATTAGCGAAACATACGGAATTGAAATGCACTTTTACTGACCATCTAATTTACTTACCCACTCTTTTCGCATATCCGCACGCTTGTAACTTGTTTAACGCGTTATTCCTGCGGATGGTTAGCAGTGACACGTTATTTGTGATGTGTTTAGTGAACGATGCGACGCTAAATAAAGTGTGGCTGGACATTTTCGCAGTAATTCGCGTACTGCATGCAACATTAGCGTACCATACCACAAGTACAAGTTGACATTCAGTCTTCTACTTCCGTTGACTCTTTTGTGACGCTGGCCCTAAGAGCTGTTCACTGCCCCCTGTTGACGAACAGACGCACTACTCCATATTTTAGCTAGTGTGTGAAAATAAATTTGAATTTACCCAACTAACTAGATTTATCCCACCCAATGTGCCTAATTTATATATATAATTAATCAACAATGTAATATTAAATATAAAGGACGCGTGTCTGGGCATTTAAAGTGTGATGTGAACGTCAACAGTGCAGCGTTGTGTACTGTATTGAAAAAAATACAGGGGGGGCTTCCTGTAATGTTATTTACTGACCCCCTCGGGCGGAAGTACACATTATATGTACTGAGCATCTTTTAACATTATTTTATTCTTATCCTAACTTTTTTTTTCATTTTGATGAACGTAAATATGTTTATTACACTATATGTAAATAAAAATATCAAGATCTAAAGATTGGATGATTTAAAATAAAGCCGTAATTTTCTACTGTTTGTCTTACTATCATTCGTGTCCAGATGACGCTAAGCGGTTTCAATGCGACTTTGTCATCTTCCATTAATACCAAAGAAGAAGAAAGAGCACCAGCATCTTAAAAACAAAACATGTCGGAGTATGAGCATGTACAGAAAAGTGCCCTGAAAATTAAGGGTGTTGGAAGTATTTCTTCTGGGAAAAAGTAAGTAAAACGCAGTGACTATTCCCTTCACGAGCATTTTAACCTATACTTGGTTGAGGCGGTGCAGTTTGGCTTTTTTATTTCACGTCGTTCGAGCTTTAGCATTCGTGCTAACAACAACACCTGACAACATTTCTTGTTATTCGATCACTTTTAACTGTACATCAAACAAATTCAGCATTTGGCTTTAACTATTGTTAAACCTTGGAACTATAAATAATGTCTTCCCCGCCTCATAACGCCATCGTTAGTATATTAGCCAGTGACACAACACTGACACAGCTCAGGTTGTCGTAATTGCGAAGTCAGTAGTGCAGAATCGCACAGCTTTCTACTGTACTGTGAGTTGTCTGTAAAGCACCCACCAATTACACCAATAAATATATAATGTTTGTATTCAAATATTTGAAAATGTGTATACAAGATGTGAGCGAGATGATTTTTAAGTATTATGAAATTATTTTCAATGAAGCCTATTCCAACTTCCCAATATGAATGAGCGTTTGCTGGAATGGAACTAGTGCTTAGTAAATACCATCTCACACACCGTCAATCAGAACTGAGCATCGTTGACTTTGTCGTAGGAAGAAAAAGAAGGACAAGGAGAGCAAGCATCGCATGGAACAGGTGGCGGCCAGTCAGGATGATGACGAAATTAAAGACAAACGGGCATACATTGACAAAAGGACCCCTGCGCAAATCGCCTTTGACAAGATGCAAGAAAAAAGGGTATGTGTATGTATTTGGTGGTGCCGTGAGAGAAGCATGTCATTGCTTAGGCCAAAAAAAAAAAGTTCTAAACTCAAAATGGAATCCAATTATATTTTTCAAGATGACACATGTGAAAACATAGTGATACAATATTTAAATGACCAGTTTTACCCGTAAAATATTCAAATTGTCCTCCAAACTGTTCTGAATTCTTTTCCACAGCAAATGGAGAGAATTTTGAACAAAGCTTCCAAAACGCACAAACATCGAGTGGAGGTACGTTGTTACACACACACACACACACACACACACACCTACTTACGCAAGCACGCACACACACACGCACACATCCAAATTTTTTAATAGGGCAATATCTCCTTCAAGCTCGGGTCCTCTACCAGACAGTTCTGCCCAGTAGCTCAGTCATTAAAAACACATAAGTTAATTTAACGCAACATTCAAACTATAAGCTGCACCTGCATACAAGCCATAGCAGCAAAAATTGAGAAAGGAAAAAAAAAATGGTCACAGATAAGCAGTACTAGACTATAAGTCGTAGAAAGCTGCAACATGGAAGGTTTTTTTTTTTTTACTGACTGCTCACGTCAACATCCTATCTTCAACGTACTACACGTGCCTGCATGTTTAGTACCAACATATTTTCAACATGACATCGACAACTGCAGAGTAAAATTGCGGTTCAAACTCAAAATCAATACTTCAAGAGTGTCTTGTCATTTGGGCAAACATCCTCGTCATCTTTGGACTTGTCCAATTTGTTTGAAATGGAAGTCCTCTGAGAAGATTTGCTGATTCTCTTACTTGGGATTTTCTTTACCCAAGTGATGACTGTTGAGATCAGAGCCTGGATGGTTTCAATTCTATTTCATAGTTGTTCCATATATTGACACCTTGAACAGATAAACATATTTGCTTTACTGGTGGATTGCCCCCTGGTGGCTAAAAAAAAACTGCACATTGGACACGTTGGACTACAAGACAAAGAGCTCAAATCATGAAAAAAAAAAGTTGGGCTTTAAGTCTGACACTTGGTATTTTTCTCTTCATTTATTGCAGGATTTCAATCGCCACCTGGACAACCTGACAGAGCATTACGATATTCCTAAAGTCAGCTGGACCAAATAAATGGATGGAAATGTTCCGTTTTTCTTTTTCGAAAGTTATGCTATGCCACTTTTATGTATTGACAATTAAAGTTACTTCTCATGATCACATGCTCTCATTTCCTGTACTCTGCAAGTCATGAGTGTCTTGTGCTGTTGTAAAGAGTAGTGAGAAACACCTTCCTTGGGATTTCATCGCCATCTTATTGGAAACTACAGTGGTACCTCTACTTAAGAGATTAATTTGTTAAGGAAGTCATTTCATAACCTAAATTTTTCAGAAAAAGAGCTGCTTTTTATATGTATATAGGCTAATCTGTTCCCCCTCAAAAATGCTCTGAAACCCTTTAAGTATGTGTGTGTGTGTGTGTGTGTGTGTGTATATATATATAATATAATATATATATATATATATATATATATATATATATATATATATATATATATATATATATATATATATATAATATTCATCAAAACTGTATTAAATACATAATTATATTAATGCATAATAATCATGGAATTCAAAGTACATTAGTAGTAGTAGTATAGAATAATTTAAAAAAAAAAAGTTCCTAAACCCTTTAATATTGTGGCAGTTGACTATGAATGCAGTTCATTTATTTGCCATGAGATGGCTCTGGTGTGTTGGGGGGTGAATGCATGTCGTTTTATCTGTACGTTATTAAGCGTGTCTCTTGATCTTGGCATGATTTTACAAGTCCACAAGAGTAATAGAATTTATTTTTGGATCATTTTTACTCTCAACTCCACAAAAACGCACATTTTGCGTGTCTGAGCCCAAAGGGTTTGAATCGTGCCAAATATCGGAGCCTGTTTTTTTTTTTTTTCAAAATAATATACAATCCTCAAATAGAGGCATTTTTTTCCTTGAACTAAATAATCAACTTTCCTCCCTTTAAAGTGACACTAAGATTTAGACCGTTTTTCATTGAAAAAAAAAGGAATAAATTGATTATAAATTTCAAAATCTTGCAAATAAATGTGTTATTAACGACCAACCGTATGTTTTAAATGTAATCGTAGGTCTGGTTATTAAATTATGTTAGATTGAGGTGGCACTCCTCCGGAGGTCGCCATGCCTATAGATAGCACGAGTGTTTATTGCTGCATTTCCCGTAGTTCCTCTAAATTACACATATATCCTGGGAATACAATTCTGTGCGTGTATTTTTTTTGCAGGCGCCTGTGGAAGCTTTGGAGAGATTACGGTAAATGCAGCAATAAACACTCCTTTTCCTGCTGTTCGTAGTTATTTTAACCCCCCAACATGACGTGAAAAATACAAACTTTTTTCTCAGTGACACTCTTTTTTGGTGGGGGGGTGTTTTCTACTTAAAAAAGCCGCAACGCCAAGAGAGAACCCACGCAGGCTCTGAACTGGGACTCTAAGGCAGACGTGCCACTGAGCCACTGAGTCGCCCTCCCTAAAAATATATTTCTTTTTAATTTAATATATAACATTTTATTTACAATATATTTTCTATAATAATGAAAAAAAATGTTCACTAAAAACGAAAACCTTAATTTTCAAAACTTTCTTTTAAATGTATTTATCCTAAATATTTTACTCGCACAAAATTCACTATACTTGAAAAATAACTATCAAAAATAAATTATTGGTGAAAGCGTGTTAAAAATGCACGGCTGTTTCTAAAAAGCGCAACATTACCCATCCAAACGAATTCTCTTTTACTTTTTTTTCCTTAATATCACTCATTAGGTGTGTCAAAGAAGAAATGTGAAATATTCTTCAGTCAAGCTTTTTAATTCATACATACCATCATGTCAAACACAGTCCATTAGGAAACTATTAGCATGGCACATGATGTAAAAAATCCATCCAGCTGTTACCCCCATTAGTGACGCTTGTGTGCTGTGACATTGCGACTTCCAATTCCCATTCGGCGCACCCGTGATCGCGCTCCCATGATTCCCGTCTATTAAATTAAGCGTCTTTGATGAACTACAACCCGCTTCATTTGGGTCCCAGCATGTCACTGGGCCTGACCCAGCGGTCGAACTCCTCCTCGGTGAGGTAGCCCAGCTCCACGGCCACCGCTTTGAGCGTGGATCCCTTCTTGTGCGCCGTCTTGGCGATGGCGGCCGCCTTGTCGTATCCAATGTGCGGATTGAGCGCCGTCACCAGCATGAGCGACTCGTTCATCAGCTTGCCAATCCTCTCCTTGTTGGCCCGGATGCCCGCCACGCAATTGGTGCTGAAGGAGACGGCGGCGTCGCCCAGCAGGCGTGCTGAGTTCAGCACGTTTTTGGCCATCATGGGCTTGAAGACGTTGAGCTCGAAGTGGCCGTTGCTTCCGCCGACCGTGACCGCCACGTGGTTGCCCATCACCTGGGCGGCCACCATGGTCATGGCCTCGCACTGCGTGGGGTTGACCTTGCCGGGCATGATGCTGCTGCCCGGCTCGTTCTCGGGCAGGATGAGCTCGCCCAGGCCCGAGCGCGGGCCCGAGCCCAGGAAGCGCACGTCGTTGGCGATCTTCATCATGCTCACCGCCACTGTGTTGAGCGCGCCGCTCAGCTCCACCAAGGCGTCGTGTGCCGCCAGCGCCTCGAACTTGTTGGGCGCCGTCACGAAGGGCAGCCCGGTCAGGGCGGAGACTGTGGACGCCACCTTCTCGGCGAAGCCCACGCGCGTGTTGAGGCCTGTGCCCACGGCCGTGCCGCCGGCCGCTAGCTCGTACACCCGCGGCATGGCAGCCTTTACCCGCTCTATGCCGTACTTCACCTGCTGCACGTATGCGCTGAACTCCTGGCCCAGTGACAGCGGCACGGCGTCCTGTGTGTGCGTGCGACCGATCTTGATGATGTCCTTGAATTCCTCAGCCTGGGAAAAACACAGGCGCAAGTTTCAAGTCAGAACATTACAAAAATATTGTCTTTTTTGCGAATGTTTTGTGAAATAAAAAGCCAGAATTGTTTACATCACGGAAGATGATTTGGGAAAGTATTAAAAAGAAATTAACATGACTCAACCCATTAATCAACTGTCCATAATTAATCAAAAAAAATATTAGTTACAAGACAACCTGGACTACCAACAGACATTGCTTTTATTCTTCCTCTAAAGTCTAAACCATCAAATGCAACAATTCTATTCACAGTATGTCAAAGCTCTACAATCTCATCTTCAAGCGTTACCAACTGGCTATAAAAATGCAGCTAAATACGTATATATGATGGAAGTGATGACAGAGGTGCTGTTAACGTTTGGCTGGTGAACCACTGATTTCAGTTTGGGTCATTTTCCAAAATAAACAACGACAAATGGGGTTCCATGCAGAGGTTCCATGAGATCGACCGATTATCAAACCAATATCTGGAAATTTGACGTTTATCGGTATCTGACATTTTTTTTAATCAGACATGCCGATATGAAGAAATCGATGTAAATGTGTTGCCTTTATGGCTGATTTAACAGGATGTTTTCTGTTTCAAATAATGCTATGTCTGTCTATATATAGTCTCTATATTGTTAAGAGATTGTTGTCTTTCGATGGATGATTATTGTTTTGCCTGTGTAAAGGAAAGGTTTTGCCGATAGAAGTACTTCAGGTTTTGCTGATGACATATTTCCGTTTCCAGGTTTGATCGCAGGTGAAAGAGGCAGACGGCTGCACATGTGCCCCACCTTTTCTCACACTTTTCTCTTATTTTTTTTTAAAACCCTAGCTACAGATGGACGCGCATAAGTCTAAAAGTGTAGTCAGGCAGTAGGTCATTTGGTCAACGACACCAGGAAGTGCTGTGTGCAAAACACGCAATGGTAAATCAGCACCGGAGCAACAGAAACAAAAAATAAAAACATTTGTGGTCCCACCTCAGGATTCATCACCATGACTTTTATCAAACTTCAAAGACAAGTTATTGTCGATATATTTAACTTGAACTGTATTTTTCTATAGAAACTTTTCAGAGAGCTATTTATTTTTCAACTTTATAAAAGATGTTTCTGAATCTAGGAAATTCGGACACTTCTGGAGTTATTTTCTATTTGTGTGGTTCAATAAAAATGCATTAGGTATTTCAATGAAGTACCAACGAGACTGTAAATGATGGACATGCAAAAAAAAAGCAAAATGCCCACCCCTGGTGAAAAAAACACCCGGTAAACAAAATCCATTGGAACAGGGCGCACAAAAAACATTGATGGAGAACATTCAACCCCGTTCTTCCTCGTTGAAAGCAAAGATTTACAGTGTCATAATGTAATGTTGCAGACAGATGATGCAAGATTTTGCTGTTGTTTTGCATCATGTTGTTGTGGTGTGCGCCTTTGCTTAATATGTACATATTTGTATACGTGCCTTGGCTGCCAGTGCGTCGTGCAAAGTCTGCAGGCCCGGGATAAGAACCTGGTGGACCTCCGTGGCTGCAGCGATGTGCATGGCCGTGGGGAACGTGTCATTAGAGCTTTGGCTTTTGTTGACGTGATCGTTGGGGTGGACCGGATCTTTGGAGCCCAGTTGCCCTCCCAGGATCTCGATGGCTCGGTTGCTGATCACCTCGTTTACGTTCATGTTGGTTTGGGTTCCGGAGCCAGTCTGCCACACCACCAGAGGGAAATGATCGTCCAGCTTCCCGACCGCCACCTCGTCCGCCGCCTGGCAGATGGCGTCCGCGATCTTAGGATCCAGGCCGTAGTCTTTATTGACCTGGGCCGCCGCTTTTTTCAAGATCCCGAAGGCGTGGATTAGCTGTAGCGGCATTCGCTCCGAAGGTCCGCCGATCTTGAAGTTCATGGTGGATCTGACCGTTTGGGCGCCGTAGTACTTGTCGGCTGGGACTTTGAGCTCACCGAACGTGTCCCGCTCGATCCTGAAGTCCGAGCTGGCCATTCTGCATGTGTTTACGGGGATTTTAGGATCGGCGCGGACACACTGCAAAGTCCGCAAGTTGCACTTTAGCTGCTGGACAAGTCGAAAAGAGCGAAACATGGCTGCACATTAGAGGTGAACGCAGAGGAGGTCACGCTCGCAGCGCTGTCTTTCTCACGAGGAGCTGTCATTGGGCGAATGGGAACGCGACCCGCTCACAGCCAATCGGCCACCATATCCGGTATTGGTGGCCAATCGGAGGATGAGACCAGAAGCAACTGGTGAAGCTGTTTCTAACGCGACACAACTGTGTCCGCTTCAACGGAAAAAAAAAATAAACGTTTAAACGATAAACGTCAATAACGTTAAATAAACGTATTTTAAACACTTTCAATGGATTTTTTTCATAAATTGATTCTAATTGGGAATGAACCAATTAATCATTTTTATTCCGAACCTTTGGACCACACTGCAAAAATGTTTTTTTTATTTCTGCATATAACAAAGAAAGACAAAAAACGTGACTTGTTTGGACATAGTTTTGGATGTGTGACATGTTGAGAATCCAATCCAACCCAATCCAATCCAACTTTATTTGTTAAGCACTTTATAACAGCCACAGCTGGCCAACGTGCTGTGCAAAACAATAAGAACATCGTAAAAACAGACACAATAGCTCAAGGATATAAAACGCTAAATCTGATAAGACAAATGAGTACGGGTAAAACATAGAATAAAACGAAGGATAAAAAGAATAAAATAGTGAATAAAATGATATGGATAAAAGAATAAAGGAATAAAAGTAAGGGTTATTAAGTGTCTTAGTAAGGGTTAAACGCCAAGAAGAAGAGGTGGGTTTTGACAAGTGATTTAAAAACATTTCCTTAAGGTATACGCCCCTTAAAATGAATGAATGAATACATACATGAATAAATGAATAAAAATTATTATTATTATTATTATTATTATTATTATTATTATTATTATTATTCTTTCCTAAAATGAAATATTTCATTCTGAAGGCGTGTGAAGAGGCCCCTGGCGGAAGTCGTTGCGGTTATTTGCGCTTGTATGTTCTCGCGTTAACGCAGCGCTTAGCTTCGTGCACCATTAGCTTACCTTAGCTAAGGCTGTCGGGTGT
The DNA here is from genome assembly GCF_059441005.1 of Hippichthys cyanospilos. NCBI lineage: Eukaryota > Metazoa > Chordata > Actinopteri > Syngnathiformes > Syngnathidae > Hippichthys > Hippichthys cyanospilos. The sequence goes on along the minus strand of NC_142378.1, from coordinate 17,262,221 downwards.
TTTTTTTTTCAGCATTCCGTGCCGACCTGGGCACTGCAAACCGGTGAGACGTGCAGAAGGCCGAGCGACTTTTATTCATTCTTTTGTTGCCAGGCCGCCGAAGGGAGCGGGACCATGCCGCACAACTTCCAGCCCGGAGACCTGGTCTTCGCTAAAATGAAGGGCTACCCCCATTGGCCAGCCAGGGTAAGCAAGCTAACAGCGGCTGTAGGAGGCGGAGGAGGAGGGGAGGCAAAGCGAAGACATCCTTGCAGTCGTGCGACATGGACACACGTACAATATACCCGTTATCTACATTTGCATTTTTTACAAGGCCTTTTTGTGGGTATGCACAAAGGCTGCTGGAAGCTTGATTTGCACTGGTTGATATCGGCCTTCCCTTCATACATTACTAGCGACGCTTACGGTATTTTTCTTTCGGACTGGCGTATCTTGGACAAGCAACGCAACTTTTCTACTCTAAACTCTCGTCACCTCAACGCAAAAAAAAAAAAAAAAAAAAAATTAAATCGGTTTCAGTCAACGAGACAAACATCTTGAAAGTAATTAAATGGGATGGTAATGTAATAATTGTATGTTTTGTCTCTAGATTGAAGACGTGGCGGATGGGGCAGTGAAACCTCCACCTAATAAAATTCCAATCTTCTTTTTTGGCACTCATGAAACGTAAGTACACAACTGTTTTGCAGAAAATACAGATACTAGAAGATTAGGTATTGAGATTGTCATAGTGTCATTTTCCATCTGTGGCTGTGACTAATGACAGCTCTATTTGTTGTTTTTTCCTGTTACCATATGCATACAGTACATCTTATCGATCAATATTTGCATAATCACTATGTCTTGATACTGGTGGTATCTTGTGCACAGTGACGCTTCCACCTAAGTAGAAATCCAAGTTTATTGTTTGGGACACATTAAACGTAAATAAAGCACAGCTTTAGCAAACATAAATGCTCTCTGCCTCAACAAAAAAAGACACAGATTCAGTTTTCACACTAATGCATCAAAATTCAACATCACCCGGAAGCACTAAACTGTTCTTGTGTCCTAACACTTTTTGTATATATTGTGATTGAATCTCTGGAGAACCAAAAATTAAGATGCTTTAAATTCTCTTTTGTATTCATTTACAATATCATTGTGCAGTGCATTTCTGGCAGCCAAGGATCTTTTCGCCTATGAAAAGTACAGTGATCGCTATGGAAAGCCCAACAAAAGGAAAGGCTTCAATGAAGGCTTATGGGAGATCCAGAACAATCCCCATGCTTCTTACAGTGCACCACCTGTGGTAAGTGGCCCCGACTACTCTCTTTCCACAGGGCACACTAAGCTCTGCAGTGAATGTAGGAAAACAAGTCATTGACATTCCACAAAAAGAAATCTATTTGTCCATAATAGTTTCACTCTAGCACAAACTATATTCCACAAACACTTACCAATAAGATTTTACAACATTGCTGACTTTTGACGTTTGTGTGCTTAGCCCGCCAGCTCCTCCGACAGCGAGGGCAACAACGCTGGCGGAGGAAGCGATGAAGACGAGGAGGAAGACGAAGAAGCGCCCGTGCCCAGGAAGGCGGAGTCAGCAAGCGAGGTGGATTCGGATTCTGCCAGTGAAGACAGAGGAAGGGGACGGGGAGGAGGGGTGAAGAGGAAACCGCCGGCATCCAAAGTACAGTACACATCAGCAGACATGATTAAAACGTCAAATAATCGATTTGCAATTCAGTCTTAGAAATTGTGTCGTGTCCTCTCTTAGCGTCCGCCTCCCCCAAAAAAGAATCGTCGCTCCTCCAGTGACAGAGACCAGGAAAGCGGGTCCCCGTCAGAGTCAGAAGCAACGCCTTCAGAGTCGGAGTCTGGCAAGAACAGTGACCAGGTCGTTAAGCATAAACACACTCCCATAGGAACCCAACAACAACAACATGGTAACATGCTGTGATTCATGTTTTACAGGATTTCACTCCGGAGAAGAAAGCAGTTGGACGAGGCGGAAAGAAAGCAGCAACGGCAGGCAGATGGAAGAAAAAGGTACATGATTTTCTTTTCTCAGTTTTTTTTTTTTTGTTTTTTGGGTTTTTTTTTTGCTAGGACGTTTAATCTATGATGTATGTAAAATACAATAAAATATTAGTGTTTCAATTAATACTAAATAAATAAGATTTTTTGTTGTACATGTCCTCATTTAATTTCCAATAGCTTTTTTTTTTTCATTTGTTTTTGCTAACTGTAGTTAAACAACAAAAAGATTATTCAAACTTAAATTCAAGGATTTTTTGTCAAGTTATGAAATTTCATCGTGAAAATAATTTTAAAAACGTTTAAAATCTGGAAATACTTTTAATATAATTTGCCAAAAGTTTAATATAAAGTTCTATCTAAAATGGCTTTCAAAAATAAACTGTCCTTTTTTGTATAATTAATTCTAGACACCGAGTCTAATGAAACAAATTCTCTTTGGGTCCCTGCAGAAGAATTCATCCAACTCAGATTCAGACTCGGGATCTGGATCCGAGAAGAAGGCGGCGGACAGCGACTCGGAAGATGAGAAACCCCGACCGGCCGTGTCCGGTTCGGAGTCTCAGTCAGGCTCCAAATCAGACTCAGAATCCGACTCGCCTGCACGGAAGGCTCCGCCGGCGCGTAAAAAAGCTGCAGGCAAGTTTGAAAAACGCATTCTCATCGCTTTTTTTTTTTTTTTTAAATACTCATATATTTCTGTTCACAGAGAAACCTGCACCAAAACCTCGTGCACGGAAACCCAAAGCGCCGCCTCCAAAGCGAGCAGCATCGTCGTCATCAGACAGTGACAGGTGAGACTCCTTACAATCAATCACGGGTCACCTGTTTCCTGGGTTTGGTCAAGCTGAGCCCTGAGCATGTGTGATGTCATTTTCAGTTGACGGCAAGTGGCAAAAAAACATTTCTATAGGTAATAATTGCACAAGAAATGTGATCAAATGCACAAGAAATTTGATCAAATGATGACAGAGATAAAGATCTAATATTCATTTTTTTACTGCTAAATATGTCAAAACGAGTTAACCCTTTCACTCCCGTTGGTACTGCGTCACACAGCTTTTCAAAAAATTACTGTGGGAAGAGGAATGGTAGCAATAAGATAAATGGCATCCCATTGGTTCAATACACACCTATCTACACGTTCTAATGGCATTTGGTAACGTTTCCATACACAACAAACCAGTGCTGGGCACACTGTCAACAAGGTAGCTTGCGTTGTACACTTTCTCGTCAATCAACCAAGTTGTACTGCAGAGACATATTGATAATATGTGCTCCTGTATATATGTGAGTTACTATAGAATACACTGATTACTATGTATTGTAGGCATTGGGTGATCTTTTTCTCTTTTCTGGCACGTTCATATGATTATCATCATTATTAATATTAAATATTGATGGGGAAAAAAAACATCTAACTACAGTCCAGATAAACTATGGAAGTGAGAAACTTTTAAACTAATTTTCAAAGTATCCTAGACTCTTAAACAGGTAATATATGCCACAAGTTTTATTTGAGAAAAAAAAATGACAGTGAAAGGGTTAAAAACAAAGTGTTTGTGTGCGATAATTTCTTTTACGACATCCTTCATTTTTACATCCTGATTTAAGTTGGAACCGCAGTGATTTTAAGGTCATGTTGCCAATATAAGCGTAATGTTTTATTATTATTATTTTAGAACTTAGATGTGCTCTTAAAAAAATTTCTATGGAAAAAAAAAATTAAAATTAAATCTTATCAAACAATGAAAATCAGTCAATCGGCTCCCTTCTTCTGTCATCTTGCACAACTTTACAGAACCACAGTGTAATACATTCAAAAAATTAAACATGACTTCATCCATTCAACACTGGTTACTTGAGAGTTTGGAGTTCTCAGAGCAGGTAGCAGCCCTGAAATTGGGCAGAAGTGTGCATCATTCAAATGTGAAACGCAGAGAAAAAAAATGTGAAACACGGTAGTGTGTTCATAAGTAGAATAGTGTCTTTAAACACCTCAGCTTGTAAGCATTTTCATGCCCTGCGTCCTGATAGCGACAGCGAGCCGGACCGGATCAGCGAATGGAAGAAACGAGACGAGGAGCGGCGGAGGGAACTGGAGGAGCGGCGGAAAAGAGAAGAGGCGGAGGAGCTTCGGCGACTACGGGAACGCGAAAAGGAAGAGGAGGAGAAGCGGAAAAGGGAGAAGGAGATGAAAAAGGACAGTGATAGCAGCAGTTCGGATGAAGGCGTGGATGACCATCCGCTGAAGAGGTCCAAGAAACCCCCTCCGCCCCCGATCCCGGCGCCATCTGACTCAGACTCTTCACCTTCTGCTGAGGTAACAGAAGTCTTATCCTAGGGCACACTAGGCCAAGAGTTCCCCAACATTTATTGATCCAAGGGACATATTTTACACATATACAGCGGCGCCTGAATTAATAGAGATGAATAAACAAATACCAAAAGTGTTTGGCCAGTTATTCAAGATATTATAAATAAACCAAAATGTAACAATCGTCCATGAAATATCAATATTAGCGCGTTCACTGTTTGCATTTGTCATAAGGCGAAGAAACCAGCCAAGAAGTCAGACAGCCAAAACAAAGGGCGACTAAAGAAGGCTAAGGAGAGAAAGGAGAAGGAGCTCAAAGAGAAGAAAGCCAAACGGTTCGAGGAGAAATCCAGAACCAGGTGAACCCACGTTTGACATGACAACTTAAACGCACTCCGGGAATAATACTCCATAATTCAACAAATGCATTTTTTCTTCCTAAGGTCCAAGCCAGAAAAACCTAAACACAAACCTGAGAGGCCTCCACAGAAAAAAGTCGAAAAGAAAAAGGGTAAGGATCTCTCTTGCTGCGGAGATATAACATGGATGAGAACGTTTATGGAAGCTTTGGTTGACGCTGGAATTGAAGATGAACATAAATCCTTTTTCTGTGCATCCCATGTCAGAACCCTCACCAGAGGAAAAACTTCAGAAACTGCACACAGATATCAAGTTTGCCCTCAAAGTAGACAACCCTGTAAGTGGCCTCCCTCTAACACATCTTGATGAATTATCACTGCCTTGTTCAAATAAAAACATTTTGAGTTATTTTTCCCAAAATGTTGCCCAGGAATGTAAATACAGACATAAATGTAAGTATTGTTGTATATCTATTTAAAAACATAGTATTAGGGCTATCACTGTCAAATACGTTATCATCAATTATTCTATCGATGATTCCATAGATTAAGCTGAAAAAATTTTAATTAGGATAAAAGTGTATTTAAACATTTTTTCTTGTATTGCTGTTACTTTACCAATCTTTGGCATTTGTTTGATATTGTTTAGTGATGAAAAAACAGCTAAACAAAAATAAAACAATATCTCGCCAACCATTTTGAAATCAATTCCAAGTTACTGGTTCGGTCATTGTTTTCAAAGTAAAACCACATGTTTGCAAATGTCTTGATTAAAAATAAACAGTAATAAGTCTGTTTTTATGAAAGATTACAAAAATCAACAAAGAATTATTGTTGAGGTGCTGAAATCAGAATTAAATCATTAAAGTTTGGCCTTCCGTAGTCGATCTGAACCAAGCATTATTTGTGTTTGCAAGTCGCAACATAATAACGGAGCTGCCATGACGGTTGCCCGATACCCGGCCCAGCCCAACGGAAATTAGACCAATGAATGAATGTGTCATTTACTGTGTATTTATGCAGGACATCGAGCGGTGTCTACAAGCCCTGGAAGAGCTGGAAGCTGTCCCTGTCACTAGCCAGATCCTCCATAAGAACGCCGATGTAATCGCCACGCTTAAAAAGGTAGCATCTCCTTCGCCCACTTTTGGCCCTTAAAATAAAATGAGATGCAGGGTCCTTTCTAAAATAGTGTGCAATATGGCAGTTATTACTAATAACCTACAAGGAGTGATTTATTGCACTCAATGTTTAGTGAGTGTTTGCCTGCCTCTCACGCAGATTCGGCGGTACAAGGCGAGCTCTGCCGTCATGGAGAAGGCCAGCGAAGTGTACAACAAGTTAAAACTTCGCTTTGTGGGGAAAGTAGAAATGGCAGCTAAACCGAAAACGGACAAGGAAGGAGAGGACAAACCGACACAAGACAGAGGTTTAAAAAAAATACGTGAAAAGACAGGACGTTTTGTGTTCAAAAATGTTAATGTGTCTCACCCGACTCCACAGCTGTGAACGGAGAGTCACAAGAGAAAAAGGACGAAGACGGAGAGGAAAAAACAGTCCAAGCTGAGAGCAACGACCACGACAATTCAAGTCCAATCAGGTGAATGTGATGTCCCTGTTTATTCTGTTGATTTATTTGTCAATAATTCATGAATGTGAAGTTAAATTTCATTTATTATAACACGTAGTGCACCAATTCTCGGAAAAGCTCAAGTAGAAAAGGGAAAATCTCGTTGCAAAAAAAAAAGTTGCCCTGGGAAGAAAAGGAGAACTTTACGATTGAAAAATTGTATTTTGTTTATTTTGTCATAAAAGATGTTATCCTCCTGAGACTTCTTTCTTATTATTTGTTTTTAATCATTTAAACTTGGATTACCACAACTTTACTGGAAAATTACCACATTATCTTTGTATATTTCCCCCCTTGGAGAAAGGTTACGTTTCTTTTTTGTGAGATTACCACTTAAAACCCTCATTTAGGGGTGAACCTTTACAGGTGTTACTGAAGGTGGCAAATGTGTAAATAAAATCTCCTACTCTCACCAACACACAGACATTAGCCCCTAAGTGGATCTTTATTCATTTTGTAAGGAATGGCTAGGTTTGCAGGATTACTGTTTTCCTTCACTATTCATGTAAGATAACTACAAAAATGTGAACGTTTTTGCAAGAAAATACAATAATAAAATGATTCAAATTTTTCATATAATCCTTTAATGTTATGTAATTTACGTGAATTGATAAATTGCTGTTTTAAAGTTGCAGTGATATAGCTTAAGTAGTGCTCACTAACACTAACAGTGCTACAGTAATGAAGCCAAAGAAGTATGGAGAATAAATCACGAAATGTGGAGGGTACAATATGCCCGATTTAATCACTCTAACAAAACTGTTAAAATGTAATGATTTAATTTATTTCTACTTTGTACAGACGGAGCCCAGACAGCCCAGAGCAGACCGATGGATACACCCAACAAAACAACAACAACAACATTTCTGCCGACATGGAGGCATCCCCTGCTGAAAGTTAAAAAAAAAAAAAAAGTGAAACCCTCCAAACAACCACTTCAGTGGACCAAGTGCAAAAGATGGAAGCCAACAACACTGCAACACAATCACCACCGCCTGCTATAGACATTTTCAACTCTTCACACTATCTGTAGATTTTTTTGTTTTAGTCAGCACATCACATCTTCAAGTTGCAGAAATGTCTTCTCTTCCGTGGCTGGGTCCTGTCCTTTTTTTTTTGTTTTTGTTTGTTTTTTACTTGTTATACTGTACACATAGGTTTAATACATGCACTTGTGAACTCAATTTGGGGTGACGAAGGTATACTTTTTTCACTTTGATGCCAGGATATGTGTCAGCTTCCTTCCTTATTTTTTTTAATAATATATATATAGTATATATATAAATGCTACAAAACATCACAAAAGCACCTGTTGTTTGTATTTGCCATTTTGGGAGTGGTAAACTTGTCTTAAGTTTGTGTGTATGTATTTTTTTTAATGTGTAAGGCAATTCAATGATCTAACAGGTCCACTGACTTTTTATAGCTTTGTTTTCACATATTTGCTAAGAAGAAATTTTGGCATTAGACACACGCATTGTCTCGCTGTAATGTTTGCTTCTGATAAACCTGCGTGTTGATGTCATAATAGCCCTCCAAAGTGTGTGATCTCATGTAGCTGCAGAGTTAAGTGAAATCCTTCCGTAATAAAAATTACAAACGGCAGGTGAATTATGTTAGCATTTCTATCCTTTCCTTAGTTGACTTGGAATAAAAAAGCCTCTGCATGGTTTTTGCGTTTAGGTGCCATCATTTGTGTGAATTTGCATCCGCAGTTAGTTACACGTGTTAATGGATGCGATTGTTTCCCACCCAAAAAAATATTTTTAAAAATGATATATTTTTTAAAATCTGGTGCCTCATCCTAGCCAGACTCTAATTGCTCTGGATTGTTGACCCCCCAACCATGAACTCCCTAACTTCCTGCTCTGGCCTTCTCAGCCACACACATATTGTCTTGAGTCTGCATTTCATAACTCACCAGTGCACTTTCTTCCTTTATACAGTAAATATTCCTCCACCTGCTCCCTGCTTTCACTGTAGATCACAATGTCATCTGCAAACATGGGCCGTGGGGATTCCAAGTCTAAATTTTTGCAAGCCTATTTATCAGTAATGCAAATAAAAAAGAAGGGGTTAAGAGCAGGCTTTCAAATAAAATATGAATAAACATTTTAATTGTTTAAGAAAGATGGGTATAATATAGTATTACAGTATTAGAATCTTATGTTTTGTTTTGTTTTTAAGAAAAAACAAACAGTGAGCCCCATGCCCACCCCAGGTCGATGCTGATTTGATTGTGTGCGTGGACCTTTAATTCCCACAACTAGCGTTAATACTCCAGTCAGCTGACTCGTGGACGCCATTTTGTCAGCCATTTCCTCCATTGAGTCACTGCCAGCCAGGCGTCTGTGCGCACGCAGAAGCCCAGGACGCTCCGTCTCTCTTCGGCCTTCGAGCAGCTTCCTCGGCCCCTCCTTTCCCGGGGCTCACGGCAACAACCCCGGCTGGAGCAGCAACCCCCGGTTGGATGAGACCCCATCTCCGGGCTCGCTCGACACCCACCGGTACCAGTGACACCGTCGCCAAGCGCCGAGCATGGCTTTGAAGATTGTCAAAGGGAGCATCGATCGGATGTTCGACAAAAACCTCCAGGATTTAGTACGTGGCATCAGGAACCACAAGGAAGATGAGGTAACGACAGTTAAATAAATAACGTAACCTGGCGTTACATGTCGCACGTCACTCTCTACGTAAATGACCGATATGTTTGGCCACTGGTGTCAGCTGAATCAACATTAAGACAGCTAAAACGCTAGCGTCGCCGCTAACTGACAAATTAGCCGCTTAGCTCGCCTCAGTCCTCAAACAAGACCTCTGCTTCCAGCTACATGATTGCCACGTACAAATGCGGCTTGCGTGGACGTTTAGCTACTCTCCACGATTTTCTTCGTTTTGTTTTAAAGCGTAAAGGTCTAATGAATGACTTGGGAAGTTAGCGGTAATTGACAGCTAGTTTGCGGAATGGATGATTTGGAGACTCAAATGGGTCTGGAACTACTGGTTTAACATTCGGATATTGTTTTGTTTTGGACTGATACTGCCTAATTTTACCATACGTCGTCTACAACTTCTAGTTTGCATTTCAAAGTCAGTTTAAAAAAAAGAATCTTCCAACCAAGACATAACTCTGCACGAGGAACAATAATTATAATAATAATGTCCTGCCATTTTTTTATTATACATTTTTTATATTGTTTGAGCAACAACTCAGGGTGCTTGCAACCTATGCTGAAATTGCAAGCTTCCTCAGTTGAGCAAAATATTTCTATGAATTAGAAATGGATATAAAATGTGGTTCCGTTTTTTGTGATTTTGAAATAAAAAAGTAAATGACCGCAGAGACTTTTAGTTTTGCTTTTCGTTATTCATAGCTGACAAATATAGTTGAACGAAGATAAATTCTTAGTAATTGTCAAATTCTTAATTGCACTATCAATTGTGTAAACTTAACTAATTGATCCCAGGACACCTTTAAAGACACACTGGTTGGAAGGCAATCAAGCAGGCCACTATACAACCCATGTTGGCCTCTTGTATTTACCATACCATTGTAATGCCATAAGGAGGTAACTGACTAAATAATATAATGTTAAGTCGACTCATTGATATATGACGCATACATGATATATATTATAAGTTGTTAGAGGAGTAACATCTATAAGCAATATCAATTACAGAATCCATCAGTTTCCATCCCTATTGGTGGTTAAACTCAAGTGAATGTCATGTCATGACTTATGACACTAATCGGCAAGCACCAGTATCTCTCGGCTTCACGTTGAAAAAAAATCTGATCACTAACATCATACTATTGTCAGAAATTAATGCTTGTAAGATCTTTGACAAGACTATCTTCTATTTCCCCCCTCATTTATACTGTTTGACCAGAACATTTGCTTCCTACCGAAGCTCGTGCCCAAGGTTGTGTACACACTCATCCAACTGTGCTTTGGGTGTGAAATTCAATGCATTTTCAGAATCCCACACTTTTTTTCACATGAACGGGTTAAAAATGACCTTGTTTGTCTGAAGCGGAACAAGTATTTTTGCTGTTTTGTGTCTGCTCACCAGCGCTTGACGTTGCAATCCGGCTGCTGCTCGTCTTAAGTTTTTTCTCAATAGTAACCCAACCTTGCCGGCCCAGATAAGGTGATGGTTGCCCAGTCAACAGGGAACAGTTTGTTCAATTATTAAGGTTTGTGTATGTGTGTGAAGGCAGGTCAGGGAACCTCCAAAGTCAAAATGGTCCATTCCGGAATGCTGATTTTGTGTGAAACAATACTCCCTAACATTCATTTTAATCCTCAATGAAAACGTCGTTAGCCACTGTTAATATTAAGATGCAAAACCTACTTAGAAATGCAGTTAATTTCATTTCCATGGAACTGTTTTGGATACAGGTGTTGCAAAAGCGTGGGAAATTTACATGTCTGTAGTGCACATTCATGCAGTTGTTGTAGCATCGCACAGTTATACTTACTTAACGTCACAGACTAGGATAGTGACAAGGAGGCTACTGGTGCAGCCGTCAATGACCATCGAATAGGAGCCCTCAGCTTGCTTGAGTCTCAAATACTTTCAAGGATGCCGCCTCAAAATGTTTAAAAATGTATACAAATTACATTGATTAAGGCAATGAGAGATGCTATTCATGCAAATGAGTTTTTATTAATGCAAAATCTTTGTATATGCTAACAAATAAAGGGAAATACTTGGCAAAAATGAAAATTCTAACGAGCTAAACGCACAAGGCCGTACTTAGTAACATGCATAACGTAAGAACTAACATTAGCTAGCATGTTATCCACAGCCACAAGTTGTTGGATCAAGAAACAAACACATATTATCATAAATGAGAGCATTCTTACAAAGGAAGTACAACTTACAGACATTCATGGGGTAGATTTTACACAGACAGAACAATCTATGTCCCCCGTGACACCGTCCTTTCCTACGACAAAATTTAATGTCGGCAGCGTCCAGAGGCGGCACCAAAAAGCAAAAATCAAGCCAAACAAAGCACAAATGAATGAACTGTTAAAGGGACACTGTGTAAGATTTGACAGTTTTTCATTACGGACAGCAGAAGGTACCACATTTACCTTTATCCCGAGCTATAACAAACATGGCAGCCTCCGGAGAAGTGCCAACCCCATGTAATTTAATGTAATGAAAACTAGACCAACGATTATCTTCAAAACATATTGTTGGTTATTAAGAACACATTTATTAGCAAGTTATTGAAATTTATTATAATTTAATGTGTTCCTTTTTAAGGAAAACAGTCTAAATCTTAAACCGTGTCCCTCTAAAGGATAAACTAAATCAATTCCAAAATATCATTATTTGGGGTGCGGCCCATATGATCGGGGACCATGGGTCTAAAGATATTTATGATGCTACAGTCCCTTTTACTTTGTTTAAAACGAGGCGCATTTTTCCCCCCACGTTGCACGTATTGCATGATATAAGGAAAACAGCACAATTCAAATCTCCACTCAAATGTATAAAAGATGCTGAAATCATAACCTCGTAACCACTGACATTGACTGCTAATTCAGTTATATAAAAGTGTACCCAAATGTTTTTTTTTTTTTTTTATAACAAAAAAAGATCATTTGGATGTTCTTTTGTGTTTTCCTCAACATATTGACAAGATACCTTATCAGCACTCTGTATCGGTAGATTCTCAAAACAGGTGACTCTCACTCGGGTCCCAAAAACATGATCAGGACATTCCTCGTAAAAACTTTTTAAAGAAGAAAAAATGTTTAGATAGCGTTGACACCCCCTGACATCACCTCTTGGACCATCCATTCATCCCTTTTCTATAGCCGCTCACCCCCTCACTAGGATTGCTGACATACTGCTGCCTATCCCAGCTTTCTTTGAGGAGTGGGCAGGGGGACACAGAACTTGTTGCCAACCAAATATCTGGGTACACAGAAACAAACGGCTCACAAACACACCTAAGGGCAATTTAGAGTGTCCAGTTCACCTTCCATGCATGTTTTTGGGGTCGTGGGAGGAAACCGTAGTATCCGGAAAAAACCCATCTTACCTCTGTGAGGCAGATGTGACAACCACTTAACCACTGTGCCGCCTCCATCTTGCACCAATAAATAAACAAAAAAACAATATACAAGTGGATTAATAATGACTTAGCATTATATAAGAATGTATTTCTTCAACAAGTTGCTTGATTCACTCATTCATTCCCCTTTTCCAGTTTGAAGGGGGAAAAAAAGTCAAAGTTGGCTCAAGTGTGACTTGGACATCCACTGTTTCCACGTCAGCGATTTCACTTATTTCCATTGTTTCTGAATTGCCCATTATAGTGGTGTGTGTGACATGGGAACATGGTGCGGATCTGCTGATAGGCGTGTGTGTGCGCACGCGCATGCATGTGTGTGTGTGCGAGTTGAAACCCTACTCACATACACACCTCCCCCTGTCACTGTGCTGTCTCATGACTGCACACACATGACCAGCACCCACTCTCACTCTCTTCAGCGTTTTAAGTGTGTGTCATTGGTTGCTCTTGCTTGTAGACTGTAGATGAAAAGTGAGGCCTTTTATGTCACTTTTTATTTGCGATGCTCGCTGAATTTTAGCGGCTACGAGGAGCTGCTGAATAGCCAATTAGCTGCAATTACTGCTGGCTGAGGCGATAACGTATTTGTGCGGTTGGTAAAGTAGTTTAGAAGTAATCCTGAAAGCACACATTTGCACTCTTAATACATTTGAACATTTAGTGTTTTGTGTACACTACAATGCAAAAAATTGGGGATTTACATTTTTCATAAAAACACATTATTTTGTACATGGTGCCATTCAAAAGTTTGGAAGGTGTTAAAAACTGTTTTACTGATTATCCATCCGTCAGTCCATTTTCTATAGCCGCTTCTCCTCACTCGGGTCACTGGCTTGCCGGTGCCTATCCCAGCTGTGTTCAGGAAGGAGGTCGTGACACCTTGGACTGGTTGCCAGCCAATGGCAGGGAACACAGAGACAAACAACCGTTCACACTCAATCACACTAGAGGGAGTGTCCATTACACCTCCCGTGCATGTTTTTGGAATGTGGGAGGAGACTGGAATGCCCGGAGCAGACTTACACAAGCACGGGGAAAACATGCAAACTAGACACAGAAAGGCTGAGGAAAGCTGGAATTGAAACCATGACCTCTGAACTGTGAGGCAGACGTGCTAACCTGTATTCTACCATGCTGCTCATATTACTGCTCGTTTTCTAAATGACTCCAAACCTTTTTGACGTACACACACACACACACACAAGAGGTTTTCAAACAGATTGATAAAGAGACTCAAAGAGTCACAAAAAGGCACAGAGATGGACTTCCTTGGAAATATATTAGTTGATTATTGTATCTCAAAGCCCTGTTGTGAATTGTGGCATTTTACCCCTTAACGATTCTTGTCTTTTTTTAATGAGGAAAAAAAAAAGTATTTTAAGGAAAAAAAAAAAGATCTTTTTATGATTATTGAAAAGCATTTTTTTACTGGACATTGATTTGAGTATTATATCAACAATAGCCAGTAACACATTCTGATTTCATGAAAAGTGCAAACACGAATTTTGAGGTTTCACAATTGAATCATATCGTAATAACAGATCAAAAATGTATTATTTTTAAAAACTTTGTGTTGTTAACTTTATTTCCAATTCAGCGTGCCTCTTGGATACATTAGTAAACTAAATAGACAAACAGAAGCTACTTCTCTTTTTTGGAAAGTAAGGTCAGAGTGCTATAGCAAAGGCACAAACTGAAGCTATTTAGGTATAAATAGAATCAAATTTCTAATCAATGAAAAGTGACATCAGTGTTAACGTAATGAATTGATGACGTTAGCTATTTTAGAATCAAATTTCTCTCTGTGTTGGAATATAAAACATTTTATTGAATAATAATTGTCCATTTGTCTCTATATGTATATCTGGCTTTAGATGGAAAGTGAAATCTTGAATTGTTGGTTGCTTTGCACTCGTTGCCCTAAGGCAGTGCTTCTGAATTATCTTATGCCAAGCCCCTCCTAGAAAAGTGAAAACCTTTCATGCCCTCCCCACTTGACACGCCGACTATAAATAAGATTATTATCTATAAACATTATAGGAGTATACCTAGTCCTGTATCCTTTTTAACATTAACTGAAGAAAAAAGCAATTTAAATGGATTTTTACAGGACTTATACAGGTTACAGCTCAGTCTAAACAGAAAAAAATAACTAAGTGCATCAAAGTGCCTGAAACAAACAAGCAAACAAAAAAAGATAAATTCTTATTTTGTTTTTATTCTTATTTTATTTTATTCACATGACAAAAACAAAGCCTTTTCCATGGGGTCACCCGCGCTCACTCCACTATTTGAGAAGCACTGCCCTGTGGCATATATCATTCTGCATAATCTGATCTGGTGTCTGCTTGTCCTGCGTGCCCTTTGTTGTCTTCCTTCAGGCCAAGTACATTTCCACGTGCATTGATGAGATCAAACAGGAGCTCAAGCAGGACAACATCGCTGTCAAAGCCAATGCTGTGTGCAAGCTCACATATGTAAGTGCACTTGAATGAATAGACATGACCAGTAGTGGGATGTATCTAAGTAGATATCCCAGGTATCTGTAATTGACTTGAATGTGTTTTTCTGACCTTTAAACATCTACTCTCTAATGACATTGCCTGTAAACAAAAATTTTAATTCCACTTGAACTTTATTTGATGAAAAAAATCATAATAATAACTGAAAACATTGAAACTTTAATTTTCATCAGATTTTTCTTTGAAAAAAAAATGACCGTAAACAGGAGCTTTAATTCCACTTCAGCTTTAACATAGATATGCATTTTCATGTGAGAAACAGGAAAGAAAAAAAAATCCTCCCTGTATAATGAGTTTTGGGCAAAATTGGATGGTTTAAAAATGACTGTACTTGAAAAATCTCAACCCTGTATCAAATGCACGTTTTCTCAACTATCTGAATACATGAGTGGTAAATCTTGCACCACATTTAAGTGTGCGTCAAGACACAGTGCATCTTGGAGCCACTTTTCTGAAGGGAAGATAAACATTTGTTTAGCTCCGGCTCGGTTGTCACGGGAATGTGAATGCGCAAAGTGAAGCATGTGATGTTACGCATTAGTGATTTCTGTCTCAGATGTGTACCTGCAGACCAGTTATGTGCATCTCTGCCTATTGTATTTGTTCTGTATTAGATCATAAGACTAGTCATTCAAGTGGATTGTTATAAATGACTGATAATGACACTAAGTTCATTTGTGAAACAGCTTCAGATGCTGGGCTATGATGTCAGCTGGGCTGCATTCAACATTGTCGAAGTCATGAGCTCCTCCAAGTTCACTTACAAGGTAAAACGGCGGCACGTCCATTGCTATGATGATCAGTCTGTGAAACGCGGCAGCAGAAATGTGTAATTGCTCATCCACTCCCTCGCAGAGGATTGGCTACTTGGCAGCCTCGCAGTGCTTTCACGAGAGCACTGATGTCATCATGCTGACCACTAATCAGATCCGAAAGGTAAGCAGCTGCGATGCTTCCGTGATTGCCTTCTCATCCTCGTCACTGCTCAGAGCTCAATACTTCTGGCAATTGGGATGAAAATGTGTGTGTGTGTGCGTGTGTTTATTTCTATCCTGTTCAACCTTTTTATGAACATGACATGGGGAACAAAGCTGTGATGTGTACATTTGCATAGTGAATAAAGAAACAAAATATTAAACATGTAACTATACAAAATTATTCTTGCCCATGCAGGATCTCAGCAGTCCCAACCAGTATGACACAGGAGTCGCCCTCACAGGCCTATCTTGCTTCGTCACTCCTGACCTCGCTCGGGACCTGGCCAACGACATCATGACATTGGCAAGCCACAGTTCAACACACATTTCCCTTTTTTTGGTTTCTTGCATGTTATGATAAACAACTTTAGGTACAAAATTATTTACGGTATTACTGAAATAATGTGCGAGATGAACACTGTTTATTATTATTATTTTTACTTTTAGGATTATTTCTAGTTTTTGTTTTATTAGTTTGGGTTGTGGAAGATGGCAGTTATTTTAAATAACTCTTGAGAGTTATCCTGCTAATTGATTATATTATGGTACTTTGATGCATGCATGTGAGCGAGTCAAACATTTTTGTTTTTCTGTGGATCATTTCTAGTTGCTTTGTGTATTTATTTCTAGTGGAATGTCCCTGAGAATGTCTTTAATTTTTGTGACTTATTTTGAGTAAACATATTTACTGCTATTATGCAGGGTGCCAGTGATTATCATTAATAACTCACAAGTACAAATTGGGATGCATGTGCTTATTTGTGTAGTATTTATTCTGTTTGTGTATATGGCATATCTTAAAACAATTGAAAGTGTGACTTTTTCCATGATATCATCCTTTTCTTTACATTTAGATGTCTCACACTAAACCCTACATCAGAAAGAAAGCAGTACTGATCATGTACAAGGTGTTTCTCAAGTACCCAGAGTCACTTCGTCCCGCTTTCCCCAGGCTGAAAGAGAAACTTGAGGATCCAGATCCAGGTACCAACATACTGTGTTCTAAGTTCTCTCATCCTCATGAAAAACCAAAAGGGGGTTTTCATGTTAATCGTTTTTGTGACATCCATCATACTGATTGCCAAATCATTAATATGCGCTTGTACCCTTCTAGGTGTGCAGTCAGCTGCGGTCAATGTGATTTGTGAGCTGGCCCGTAGGAATCCCAAAAACTACTTGTCCCTGGCACCACTCTTCTTCAAGCTCATGACCTCCTCCACGAACAACTGGGTTCTTATTAAGATTATTAAATTGGTGAGTCAACAGTGACACACACAGACATTTGCACATACATTTCACATTCCTACTCTTTCTTTCCATGTCCAAGAATCAAGGGAAATGTAGTCTTAACAAGCCTAATGCTGCGGTCAGACCAAGTGCCTTGAGAAAACCTCTGTTGTAACAGGCGTGTTACTTACAAAAAAGACGTATTTGTCACGTGAACGTGTTGGCCATGCATGTGACATTGGCTCTCTTTTTGCAGTTTGGTGCTCTCACTCCTCTGGAACCTCGCCTGGGAAAAAAGCTGATTGAACCTCTCACAAACCTAATTCATAGGTAAGATAAATAGTAATCCTACCACTATTGTAAGGTAGCCCAAGATTGTCACGAAACATGTTTAATGCCTGCTCTCTTTCTTATTTGCAGTACATCAGCCATGTCTTTGCTGTACGAGTGTGTGAACACTGTTATTGCAGGTCAGTCCTCATATTCCATATATAATTATAGGAATTAAAATTAACAATAAATATCTTAGTTTTTTTTAAACATTAAAAAAGGCTATATGTCCTTATTTTAACAGTTTGATCTCTAAAAATATCGTTGACGCTTTGTCCTCTTTTCAGTGTTAATTTCCTTGTCATCTGGGATGCCCAACCACAGTGCTAGTATCCAGGTATGCTTCTCAGATCCAGTCCTACCTGCGCTCATGTCGACTTGTGCATATTGCATGTTTTTACAGTTTTTTTTTTCTTTTTTACCCTCAGTTGTAGCAGCAGTCAAGTCGATTCACATTTATCTATTCACTCTTCTTATTCTTAACTTTCAAGGCATTTGTATAATCTACGCGTCCCTATTTTGGCATCACACATTCTCTCTCTGTCTTTCAGCTCTGTGTCCAGAAACTACGAATCCTGATTGAAGACTCTGACCAGAACTGTGAGCCCTCTGTCAATGCCTGCAGTGTGTCATTTTCTCATTGTCTGCGTGTTTCTCACTCTGGACCACAAGTCCAAATCCCTTTTTAGAGAATCCCTCAGAGCACCCCCCCCAAATCCCGATAACTCGAACTGCATAACCTTTAGATCTCTAGGCCTATATTGAGTTGACTCAAATTAACCCCAGATAAAAAGGGGTGGTCTACATTTGTCATAGGATTACATGTCCAGTACTCTTTCATCACATTGAGAGTCCATTTGAGTTATCTGGAACAACCCCCACTAATAGATAGTGGTGTATAGAGTAGGTTGTAAAAAGATGGTGTGGGCTGGACTGGTCGGTCGGCACTAAACCTCTTGAGTTGTCGCTCTTTTGTCGCATCCCCGAGCCCCGAATTGGTTTACATTCATGTTTACATTCCCAACTTGTTGCTTCTTGGACTGTTTTTCTCAATTACAGTACGACCCCCCGCCCCCAATAAAAAGCCTATGGTGTACTCTTGCTAGCCTAAGCTTAACTGGTGCAGGAAGAAAAATGTTGGCCTTAATGAAGACATGCACTGTAGAAAATGGACGCATGTCTTGTTTTAATCGTTTTTGTCCAACGTTATGTTTCTGTTAATTAAGACTCTGCTACATGCCTCATCCTCATTCATCTGTGGCCACTATTTGATGAATTAATGCACTTCAGAAAGATTATCTAAGAGGGTATAATTATTGACATGTATTCAATTGTCCAATCAGTCCAGCCCAGAACACTGGTGTGAATAGAGCAGAATGTGAACTTGCGCTTGAAATTCTCAATTACGGCAAACATTTTAAAACTAAAAATTAGATGAAAGGGTGACCTCTTTCCACAAATGAAATGCAATGAACAGGAATAGCAAGGTGCCCCGAAGCATTTTATCATACAATAATTTGATGTTTGAAAAATCCCACATCCAAAGAAAATTGCCTAAAAATGATTACAGTTGTCTGAGCACAGGTGACACCCTGATAACATAGGTTTGTAATTGCATTTAGATGCCACAAGATAGAGACAAAGCATTAAAACCAGACTAGTTTTCAGTATGGATTGTGCTTAATTGAAATTGGATATTTGGTAATTGAAATTGATATTTGTTTCTCAATCATAGTCTTGAGGATTTGTGGGAAAGTTATGCCTTTTCTTATTTAAGTTAACACAATTACATGAAGCTTTTTTTTTTTTTTTTAATCACTCCTGCTATAATCGTCTCTTTCACAGTCCAGTACTTTTGAAGTGGCGTCTCATGCAGCCGCATACAGGCCCGGCTCAGCATGGCTGTAATGTATTCAATGTTGCCACCACGTTTATCGATTAGAATGTGAGAGGCCTTTGTCTCTGATAACGAGAGCCGCTGGATTTTGTGACTCAGCAGGTTTCACGTGGCCAGTGCATGTTTTGTCTTGTGCAATGTGTTTGTCTGTCTTTTCCATTGTTCGTTGTGTTTTAATGATCATTCCTTGGTGACCTTTACATATAACTATCACATGAATTGAAATAGCTACAGCTAAGTGTATTTTCAATAGATTATTGAAATGCAATATGAGCATTTTAATAACTCAGGCATTGATAGTAGTGATTTCTGGAAATGTCATGGTAGTGTTCTGTGTTTAGCTATACTCAGCAAGTGTGTGTGTGTGTAAATGTGTTTTTTCAGTGAAGTATCTAGGTCTTTTGGCCATGTCCAAAATTCTGAAGACCCATCCTAAGTCAGTGCAGAGCCACAAAGACCTCATCCTGCAGTGTCTGGATGACAAAGATGAGTCCATCCGTCTTAGAGCTTTGGACCTACTCTATGGCATGGTATGTACTCGTCTTTTTTTGAAGTAGCAAGGTGACCATTATGTTTGTGGATTATCCTTAAAAAGTAAATACAACAAAAATAACCAACAAATAACAGTAAGTAGCATGCCAATAGCTTCAAAAATCTAATCAGGACATTTTTTTTGCTTGAAATTAGCTGAAGCTTTTGATGCATGTTCCAAATAACCTCATAAGCACTCTACTTCCCCTCAAAGACAATATACTATATTTAAATATACACACGTAAATTAAAAACTTTTGTATTTTCATTCAATACACAAAAACAAAATAAAAAATATTCAAAAGATTCAAATAAAAGTGCATTCTATCTTTTGAAAGTGCAAATGCTAATTAATAGCTTGCTGCATTATTTAGGATAACCATGAATAACGAATTCATACTGTTGAACATTCACAACTTTCGGGTAAAACTGTAAGAATAAATTTGTCGATAGGTACCAGTTCAGTAGTATAATCGAGTTTAACCCTTTAAGCGCCAGTGTAGCAAAATTGCTCCAAGCAATATTTACCAGGGGTGTCAAAGTCAAATGGACAGGTGGGCCAACTGAAAAAAATTAACTACAAGCCAAGGGCAAGATCATTAAAAAAATTTTTATAAAGATCGCACACACTCTAGTGCAGTGGTCCTCAAAGTCCTGTGTCTATGGCCTGACTGCATGGCATCCGTGAAATAATTTGTTATTTTGACAAAATAATTGGCAGCAACTATTTAGAGGTAAGCTGACTCCATTTGGTATAAGAAGTAGTGCAATCTGCGATATTTCTTTTCTAAACTTCAGTATCGCTAAAAAGTAACATATACTTGTGGTCAAATTGAATCTGTTGCTGAATAAAAAGGGCACTTATGTTTGGCTTCAAGGTTGTTTTTTGGGAAATTTGCTTTCTAAGAGGGGCCTCTGATTCCAAAAAGTGTGAGAACCCCTGCTCTAGTGGACCTAATTTCACCTACTGGAAACTTAAATTCTGTATATTACTACATGATTAGATGGGAATGGATAAAGCAATATTTCCTTATTTCTCAGTCAGTAATTTTTAATTTTCAACAGACAAACTTCCTTTATATAAAAATTCCCATTACATGCACATTACTTGAACGGGGCGATATTATTCAAGGCATAATGAGTATATTTCCTCAGGGAAATTGCAAAAGTAGGGTAGTTTAAAAAAAATAGAGAAATCAGTAATTTTCTATCAGTCACAGTAAATGCTTTTAAAACATAATTGGAAAAAAAAAATGTCTAATTTATTCATATTCAGGGGGGCTTCAACTTCAGTGGGTAAATTTTTCACAGGGGTACTCAAATATTGTCCATATAACCTACCTGACAGAATCACCTTTGGTCTTTGCCTATCATACATGAATGACTGTGTTTTGGTTCCCCCTGTTCCCGGGGTTGGGAGCTTGACACCCCCATACGCATCATGTCCTATAGTTGTGCCATGCATGGAACGTAATGCTAAAAACGCCACTGTCGCGTTCTGGCTGGAGTCCATTCAATAGATGAAAATTGATAACTGGGCAATATCAGAAGTGTCTGTGCTGTCATTGATGGACATGGTCAGCAACGATGTTTTCTGCTCAGGCTCACGTTTAAAAAAATAAATAAATAAAAAAGTTGCCTTTTGGACAAACTGTGTCACAAACTAATCATAAAGCTTTTGATAAAATCTCACTCAGTAAATGGCTGTGCTGATTTAGCAAGCTCTTCTGCCGCGGCAGCAGCCTCGCTTTGTGAGTTAGCTTTTCTGAACAGAGCCTGCTGAGTTTTAAGACCGCATTTTAATCATCATGGAAAACCTTGCGCTCCGGGACTTTGACACATGTGATTTACACAGAAGGCATTTCTCTCTTTTCAAATAGTGATATAAAAGTATATTAAAAAAAACAAAAAACTCATGGCCTGCAAAGGTTAAGTACATGTAAATGCACAGTCGTCTGTCCTTTGTTTAACCAGAGTCACAGAGTAGTGTTT
This sequence comes from Hippichthys cyanospilos, assembly GCF_059441005.1. Taxonomy (NCBI): domain Eukaryota; kingdom Metazoa; phylum Chordata; class Actinopteri; order Syngnathiformes; family Syngnathidae; genus Hippichthys; species Hippichthys cyanospilos. Next base: position 17,240,320 of record NC_142378.1, on the reverse strand, counting down.
TCCGGTATTCCACTTGCATAGCTATGATTCCATGAGTAACTTGACATTGTTTCTTGTATTGTGTAATCCGAAGTCGCCACTCATCAACTTGGTCACCAATGACCAGACATTAGCGAGGGAAGTGATGTTAGCTTTAATCTAGCTCTCAGACGTACGTTTTTACCACTTTTTTTTTTTTTTTTTTACCTCCGGTCGGCCAGGTAACATACAATCAGTGAGTGCACTTTTGTTTGCTCTGATGGCTGGCTTTGTGACACATTCATAACATGTGTGCCAAGCTGAGCGCACAGCGGGGACAGACCTTTCATTTATAAATTTTTTTTTAACGTGGAAAAATGGCTATTTAGGAAAAAATATTTTGGGATGATATATTTTGGAACTGTAATGTCAATACCGTGATATTTTTGCTCAAGGTTATTATACTGTCAGAAACTGATACAGTCTGCCCCGCGCCAAGCATGTCTAGGTCTTTTGTGGAGAGGTAAAAAGGGGCAAAACTTTCTGTGGGACTTCCCGATAGAAGAAACAACGCGCTCGGACTGAAATGAGCAAATAACTTGTAAATTAAAAATATATTCAAGCATATATACAATACTAAATCACCGCTGGCTAATTTTCATAAACGTAGACTACTCGTGACACCCCTAATCTCTATCACAACAATCTAAATTTCTGTGGAAATCTTTGTCCAATTTTCAGGATTTCCGTGATGTAGTACTTTGCGTCAAGTAGCAACTCCAACCAAACTCATGTATGATCAATGGTGACATTTGGGCACGTTTAGTTAAACGTGAGAATAAAACAGTTTTAAGATATGTCAGATTGACTATGGAGAAAATACAAAAACATTAATTATTTATAATTCAGTTATTGGTTTGATCCATAACATGAACCATAATAGAAAAAAAATGTTGATCATAGTTTCCCAAAATGAAAAGCAAAAGAAATAATAGATTAATTATTGTTAAGAAGCTCAAATTTCGACAATTGGACAATTTTGAAATAAAAAGTAAAATAATAGTTGATTTGTATTTGTTTAGTTATCAATCAAACCATTTATTGTTGCGTCCTTACAAAGTTTTTCAAGCTGTATTCCTCTGCAGGTCTCCAAAAAGAACTTGATGGAAATTGTGAAGAAACTGATGCTACATGTGGACAAAGCGGAGGGAACCACATACAGGGATGAACTGCTCACAAAGATCATTGATATCTGCAGCCAGAGCAACTACCAGTACATCACCAACTTTGAGTGGTCAGTTTGCATCCATGCAGTTGCCTACGTGTTTGATTTTTGATATGATTTTCAGCTTTGTTTTTTTTTTCCCCGTATGCTTTTACAGGTACATCAGTATCCTTGTCGAGCTGACCCGATTAGAAGGCACGAGACATGGTCACCTCATTGCTTCTCAGATGCTGGATGTTGCTATCCGAGTTAAGGCCATCCGAGTATTTGCCGTGGCCCAGATGGCCACCCTGCTGGACAACGCCCATCTTTTGACTGGGAACATGCAGAGAAACGGCATCTGTGAAGTTTTGTATGCAGCATCCTGGATCTGCGGCGAGTTCTCAGAGTATGTCACGTTCTCTTTTGACATAAGTGAAAGATCACATGCTTCACACACACTGTCACATGGTTTCACATTAATTTTGGAACATAAATACAGAGGGTGGCAATATAATTGTGGACTTCATATGTAGTGTCAAACCCACACTGAAACAGAAAAAATAGATAAAATAAGAACTACAACTTTATTCTTGCTCTCTGAAATTACAACCTTACTCTTGTAAAATTACAACTGTATAGCTACTTGTAAACTACAGATTCTCGTCTACATATGAACATTCGATTTACGAACCCTCAGAGACACGAACAGAGTTGCTGTATGTTATGTTTGTATTTAGCACATTTTCTGAGATACCAATGCTCGCGCCGCCATCATAAACAAACCTTCCACTCAGTACATCCTTTCCCCCACTGATAGTGGAGTGCAAGAGTGCCCAATAGCGCTCAGCTTTTTTGCAGTAATATCGCTAAACAAATAGTAAAATGACCCAAACAAGATAGACACATTTACCAAGCAGTAACTACCGCATTTAAAAAAATAAAAATAAATTATGTCCAAATTTAGTAAGAGAATGTATACAATTTGGGGTAAATGTGATATGTAAATTTTATGTACAGTACACAGTATAAGTGATTTTATTTAAGTTTTTATGATTGTATATGAATTATGTAGAATTTATTATGTTCACTAAAATAAACTACCAAACAAAGCTGGACAAAAAAAAATGCTATTGAAATATTGATTTTGATTTTGAACTGCTATTTAACAGATCTCCATCCATCCATCCATCCATTTTTTATATGTTGGGACTAAGATGCAGGCATGTTCAGTCTTCTAAGAGAGGAGGTTGCTGTTGGTAGACAATTACAAAAAATTAAATGATTAAAAAAACTATAAACGTTATATACCATTTTGTTGCGTAAAGATCCCATGTTATTACCTGCGACTTATAGTCCAGTGCGGCTTATCCTCCGGAAAATCCAGTAATAGAAATAGGCCTTCTGATTACCACATGATTTTTGAGCACTCCCTCGAGAATGAATCAATTGCAAAGAACAGATATTTCACCAAACTTCGATGTGTGAAAACTATCCTTGTAATATTATGCCAATTCTCCCTTGAAACTTTATTCTTGTAAAACATTGATATTTCTTATTTCACTGCAAGATTAACTTATTTACTGTAATTCGCAATGCAAATAATAACTTGAGTCATTGTCTTCAGACACCTGGAGAACCCATTGCAGACACTAGAAGCCATGCTGCGGCCAAAGGTGGCCACTTTGCCGGGACACATTCAGGCCGTGTATGTGCAGAACGCCGCCAAGCTGTTCGCCACCGTGCTACAAAGCCAAAAGGATAATGCCGACAGCACAGTTGTGCAAGAAACCAGCCAGCTAATGATAGACCGCCTGCCACTTTTTGTCCAGAGCGCCAACCTGGAGGTGCAGGAGAGGGTAAGATGATGGTAGAAGTGTCTCTCAAATCGGTAATTGTTCAAATGGCAGCCAATTGGTGACAGTCTATCTTTTTATGTCATCTACACTCTACAGGCGTCTTGCATCCTGCAATTGGTGAAATACATCCAGAAACTGCAGCAGAAGGAAGTAGAGGTAGCAGAAGAAGTTATTGCACTGTTTGCCGGAGAACTCAACCCTGTAGCCCCCAAGGCACAGAAAAAAGTGCCTGTCCCTGAAGGGTGAGTGCCTATATTGTTTAGGGAAAAAAATTGATGCCTTTTTACGTCAAGTAACACAGCTTAACCATTGTTCCAATTATTATGGATGGCTCTGTACTGTTTAAATTGTCTTAGAATGAATGTGATCACTTCTATACCCACCACCTTGCACTATAGAAATATACAAAATGACAACAAATAGCGGTGTGAGAGAGGAGATCATTTATCTCTCTCTTCTCATGTGTGTGTGTTTAGTCTGGACCTGGACGCCTGGATCAATGAGCCTCCATCTGAGAGCGAGTCTGAGGATGAGCAACCCAAGGCTATTTTTGCAAAGGAGGAGCCCAAACATTCCCGGCCTAGACACACAGAAGTGGATGAAAAGGAGCTGGCGAGGGTACGTTCAAAGCGCCTCGGTTTTATCGACCTTTCGCTAGCATCATATACAAATGTTTGATATTTAGTTGCTTCCCCATCTTGCTTATTAAAACAACCAAATTACATGTCTTTTTTTGTTGTTGTTTTTACCTGCAGAGAAGGGAAGCCAGGAAACAAGAGCAAGCAAATAACCCTTTTTACATCAAGGCCTCACCATCCTCTCAGAAGGTATTTTTTAGTCGTTATAGTGTTCCAACACTATCTTTTTGTACCACTTAACAGATCATTTTTGGTGTATGCCTACCAGAAGCTGAAGACATTTTGATCAATGTTACAAAATTGTCTTTTAACCCCTCGCAGGTGTACCAGGACACCCCTGGAGTGGAGCACATTCCAGTTGTTCAGATTGATTTGAGTGTACCTCTTAAAGTACCAGGTAAAACATCCTTGTATTATGTCTCAGTGTTACACCACTCTGTTCAAATATTAGTTCGTGTCACTGGTAACAATTAGCATAGCGATAACATTGTGCATTGTTTGTTGGCATCGCATTTTACGTTCCTACACTCTTTCATCGTGCTAGACCTCATCTTTCAAAGGTGCATGCAGTGGACGCATCGCATTGTTATTGAATGATGGAAAATCTATTAGTATTCATTTACTTGATTAAGCGATATGACAATTGATTGTTAAAATACTTGATAGTTTCTGCCCTAGGTTGCAGCCATGTTTTGTGCATGCATAAGTGGGAATAATATAATAATAAGGACCCCCCCCCCCCCCCCCCCCGAATTTGAGGACTAAATTTTTTTTGGAAATCCACCACCTTTAGGCCTGCCTATGTCCGACCAGTACTTGAAGCTGGAGGAGGAGCGTCGGCAGAAGGAGAGAGCCGACAAGAAAAAGAAAGAGAAGAAGAAAAAGAAAGAGAAGCGTAGTGGACGAGGGAAGAAACATGACTCCGGCCCAGAGAGCGAGGAAGACATCACACCGGCGCACATGGTCGACATTGTTACAGAGGAAATGCCAGAGGTAACAATGTCGCTGTTTGAACAAGTGCAGGAGCTAGGTCCGGGATTTTGTTTACGATGGTGGCTTTATTAGCCTTTTTCACATGATTTTTTATCTTGTATGTTTAATTATAATCGCATTCATCAGAATTGGCTTTATTTGGCTAAGCAAGATAAAACACAAGGAATTTGGAACCAGTACTTGTAGCATGCAGGCCGTTGTAACATAATAGTTATTTAGGACATCACAACGAGTCAACAAACGATATAAATAAACAACAATATAAAGTGTTTAGTAGTGAGGTAATATTGGCGTTTGCCAATTGTTGTGAGGTGATATTGACGTTTGCCAATTGTCATAGGTGCCCAGTTCATATATATATAAGGATGGCACAAAACTGTTGTGTGGGAAATAAGTACAGGAACCCATTTTTTTTTAAGTAGCAGATATTTGCAAGCCGCCCCTTTTAAGACAAGTGGAAAATTATCAGTCATTAATTTAATCCTCTTTGCATTGATCCACCTCCAGAATGCCTTACCCAGTGATGAGGATGACAAAGATCCTAATGACCCTCACAAAGCCCTGGACATCGACTTGGACAAGTGAGTTGACACTGTCGCTGGCCTTGCTCAGGCCACACATAGCTTGACTTTATTCATTTCTTTAATTGAATATGAGTGTCCTGATCATTCCATTTTAGTGTCTTGGGCTTCCTGTCCACGGCGTCACAGCCGATGTGACATGGCCTTTACGCCCCGCCCCTCCCCACTGATTCTTACAACTTTTTGCTTCCTCTCTTCTATGCATACACACACCCATTACTGCCCACTTTGTGCGGGTAGCTTGGTGGAAATGGCTGGGCGCAGGTGAGTAGCACCTCAGCCATGTAACCTGCCGCTCTGACTTCATCTTTTTTCCTTTTCTATCTTTCCAATTAGCTGGATTACTAACATAGCTTTTCTCACTAATTTGTAGCATTTTTTTTTTTACATGTAATGACTGAATGTATCATTTGACCTGGGCTATTCATTATTGTATTAGATGACAGATTTCTTAGAAAACTCTCAAAGAAGAAATACTGCATATCAAATCACTAACTGGATGCTGCTGACATTTTCAGGCTTTCATTCCGGTTTAATTCCGGAATAAATAAAAAGCCTGGTTACACCTGTAGGAATCTGCCCTCGATTTTCAGATGCCTATCTCTCAATACAGGGGTAGGGAACTCCGATCCTGGAGAACAGCTATCTTGAATGTTTTTGATGTCGTTCTCCTACAAACCTGATTCAAATAATCCACTCATTAGCAAGCTCTACAGAAGCCTGATAATGATCTTGATCATTCAAATCAGGTGTGCTATAGAAGGGGACCATCAAATATATGGAAGTTAGCAGCTCTGGAGGATTGGTCTTGTCCAACCCTATCTCAATAGATTTGTATGCAGCCAAACTCTAGTTAGTCTGTTGATAAGTGAGCTTCGCCATGGTGGAGTTAACAAGTGCATGTGCATATTCATTAGTGATAGCTCAAGCTTTAGCTGGACCATTTTGAATGCTATTTGAGTTTGAAGAAAAAACAACTCTAATACATATGAAATTATTTCAACAAAGCCTACGAGGGGTTCTCTTTTTACAATGGTATGCATTTTTCATTAGATTTGATCGGAATCGAGCCCTGCTGCGTAAAGACAAAAAATGGCTTACGGATGATGATTTCAAAACTATGCAGAGCAAGTCTGTGGATATGTGTGCCTGGCCAAAAATCAGTTACTTCCAGTAGCTGCCCAGGCAAACGTTAGCTCCTTCTATCATATGAAGCTTGTCTCTGTTGACATGTATCACTTCAACATCATCCCCTTGACATTAGTGTATTACCTTCCTATTAATTGGCATTTAATACCATATTGTGGTGTCTTGATGTGTATCTGGTAGAGCAAAAATAAAAAAATTAAGGTGAGCTTTTCTTTGAATAGATGAGGATTGTTTCCTCAGTAAAAAAGCCATTCATGAATATTGAATACAAATACAGTATGCAGGAGTGACAGTCATTTTAATTTAGATAATCTGTTAGTGAAAGCCAGCATCAGAACATTATAAACAGAGTGCTCCTCGTAATGCTTTTTCCCCCCTGTATAAACCTAGTCACGCCCAACCCTAGGCCAGAACAATTGAGCTTCATAGATCTACTTAAGACGGATCTAATGGACTGTGTTTTAGGAGTCGTAAAAAGACTAAGGGAATATTAATACCTATTCATTTTATATCTAGGCCTCTTGCAGACAGCGAGAAGCTACCAGTCAGGTCTCACCGTCCGACAGAAATTCTGAAAAGCCCGGACGGTGATGCCGAAAGCACCTCGCAGGAAGCCAAGAAGAGGAGCAGCAAAGAGAAAAAGGAGAAGAAAAAAGATAAAGACCGGGATAGAAAGGTGAGGGTCACGATTATGTCACTTTCTAAATTCAATTATCAATGTCTTTCATTTTTCAGATGGTTTAATGTACCATATCTTTCATTTCTATCTGCCAGAAGAGCAAAGAAGAGAAGAAGAAGAAAAAACACAAACATGAAGAAAAGGGGGTGGATCTTCTCGGCAATCCGTCAGAAGAGCCTGTCGTTCAATCAGAAGTACCCAGCGAGGTGGTGGCTCCTCTCACTTCCACTACAGCGGAGGTATGTCATTTAGGGAAACTATTTTGCGTTTCTTTGAAGTGTATCATAAGTGTTCTCTGGTCCTTTGAAAGTCTCTTGATAAATTTTAAGCTATTATTTTGGAACTTTTCAGTCAGCTCTGAAAATCTGTGTCAACAAATCAGTTTTTTATCGAAGAAAATAACATGTATCCTTTGTGTTGATCAGCTGTAGTAAGCTACACAGTATGTTTGGCCCTCCCCCCTCTCACCTCCTCGCCCTCCTCTCCCTTCCTTGCCCTTCTAGGTTTCAGATCTGGATTTCTGGCTCTCAAATGCTCCAGTGCCCTCTAACACCCAGGTTGAGTCACACCCCTCTGTCTTCCCCCTCATTGCTTTGATGTACTCGCACGCCTTCCCATAACTCCACAATGTCGTCGTGTGCGTGTGCGTTTTCATCGTCCATACGTCAACATCTCTCTTCCACAGGTCGCACAACACATTCCCACCTCATTCACCAGCCTTCCTGTTTGTGAGCATGAATGACTGTGCTGTATGTTATAGTCTTAAGTCTTCTTCTGCTTTCTTAATATTCCATGAAAGTGGTTCTTCACACGTTTGTGGATGTTGTTATTGTTGCTCAGTGAAGGCAATGAAAGCGCTTTTTTTTTCATTTAAAGTTCAACAAGTTCTTGATGCCACTCCATACTTTTTCATCTATCTATTGGGCCACTACTGTAATTTAAAAATAGATGGAAGAATAGTTTGGTTTTTCTTTTTCAATATTGCTGCCAGCATTCCTACATCGAGAGGTGTCGGGGCTTCTTTGACAATTCTCAAAGTTCTCTCAAAGACTTCAAGATCATGAAAAATGAAGCACTTTTGATTACACACAAGACAACATACAAGTTGGAACTGAGAAAATAATAATCTGACAATATTAATCTTCTCTGGCTTGAATATATCTGACAAGGTCTCCGCAGGCATATCCATGACAATGAGGCACTTCGTCTAAAATGATAATGCCAGTAGCTGTCAGATCAGACTTTTCTCCCCCCTCCTTTCTTTTCTAAGTCCTCTTTACGTGTGCACATCCAGGAATCACCACAAGGCACTTTAAAGTAACCACGAAAAAGGAAATATTTCAAAATTAATTATGAGCTAACTGTTCTCACCTCGACACTACCTCATGAGTGCATGCTTTCAAATGTACTCTTCAGGATTTTTCTTGGTCGTCGTCTCGCAAGAATAACAACTTAACTCAAGCCTGCTGATCAGGAAAGACAACCAGTTGTATTGTACATGTTCACGCAATTACACTACTAAACACTGCTGTTTCTTGGTGGTTCATTTTGGCTCTTATTTTACTAGTTATATCTGAAAACTCGTTGTGGCTGATCCCTTTCTTTGCTTTGAAGAACTCCCTAACTTTCCTTCTGTTGACACAGAATTGGTAAGCAACGTATGTTGTGGACCATTTGCTAAATGATGTTTGCATGTTTATAGGCAGAAGCAACAGTATCAGTAGAAGCAGCCCCAGTGCCCGTGACAGCTTCTGGCACGATGCTAAATTCTGATCCAGACGAACCCAAGGATGTGGAGACGGAGGAGTCGGTGAGTCACCATCTATGATGTCATCCTTTCTTGGAAGAAAAGAAAAAAAAAAGAGAGTACCACCAAGATGGTGTCTGCTGTGATGTCCTTTAATGGGTTTTCTTTCTCTCGCGGCTTCACAATTTTAAGAAGTCATCCAAACACAAGAAAAAGAAGCTGAAAAAAGAGAAGGAGGAGAAGGACAAGAAGAAAAAGAAGAAGCACCATCACCATCACAGTGATGGAGGTGGGGAGGGTACGGTACAGAATGGCACAGTGGATGAAGAAGAACCTCTACCAGTAAGTGAGATGACGTCCTCACCTCCCATTGAACAGAAAGTGGACATACTGTGTTCTGCGCACACAGGAAAGTGCTGCATGTGGCACATTAACGATACAATGTTCACCGACTTACAGCACCCCCCCAGCATTGATTATTTGATTTATTTTTTAATTGTTTTTCTATGTAATATAATTAAAATTGTACTTTCTTTTTTTTTTTTAATTTCACCTTCAGAACAGTAAATGTTAACCAATTTAAATTAAAGCAGACTGAAGTATACCTTTTTGTATTGAAGTAAAACATTTTCTTTCACTTTGAAAAACAGTGAAACATTTTGGGCTATTTTCTGACTTCACAGACCAAACCAGCAACAAAATTGTAATTCATGTATATTTTCGATAATAATGTGTCTGTTTTTGAATAAAGGCATGGAAATTGTTTGAAATATGATTAATTGACAAAATATTTACAGTTATCAATCATCAAAAAATTGTTGGTTACATACCTATTAGAACACATTATAATATCTGTATAACCTATAACCGAAATCCTCCTCTATATTGTAGAAATCAGCTGCTTAATTTTAACATTTTCAGCTCATTTTCAAATTATGATTTATATTTTTATTAGTGTTCTATGGTTATTCTAATTATTTCACAATACCTTTTGTCCTCCGATGCCGCACGTTTTAATAACTGGGCACGCATTTAGCAATTCTGACTCAACAGAAAGGGCCTTTCAGATCAATTAAAAATAGGCCTGTAAATAACCCATGGATACTGTACTTTTTTTTGGGGGGGCTAAAGGTTCAGTTAGCGCTTATCTACCTCCCCCACACACTCACAATGGATTAATGTAAGAAACTCATGTAAAAGTGGGAAGTGGTCTTATTTTTCAGGTCTTTGAATCAAAGATCTGAAAATTGATCGCTTTCACTTAGTCAACGCTTTGAGGTCAACAAGACAGGGCGACTTCTGAAGGGTGTCGTTTTACATAAGTTTAAAGCATACGATCAACTATTATCTGATTTAAAGCTACTTTGGAACCTCCAAAGCTTGTTATGCATTGGCTACTTAGATCCAGTCGTCTTATCATGTTGATTTACAGAGAATGTCTGATCCTAACCTGAGCCCCTCTCTTTCATTTCAGCCCATGTCCAATTACTGCCTCCTCGCAGAAAACACTTACATCAAGATGGTGAGTAATCAGGAATCAGGACACTTCTGAATAGGGGTTAACTGTTTTGCAACATATCAGATTAAATGCTTGATCAATGTCCAAGTCTTATGAGACAGCTGTAGCTCTCTAAGTCTCATTGTCAAATTTCCCTCTCTTTTAAGATGATGGAAGATGCAGATCAGGTACTCGTCAAAGTTGTGTGAAGGGCAGAACCTTATTACGACTGCTCTACTAGATGTGTTTCTGTTTTTTTTTGTTTTGTTTTTTTCTGCATCTATCAGCCTCCCTGCGCCACAGAACTGCTTCCTTTTCTCCGATTCTTTGTGTCCTTGCTGCCTTGTTCTCGTATTGCTTTCACGGAAAGAGCCGTGTGTGGTTGATGTTGTCTGCGACAAATTATGTAGCGCAACCTTCCATGTTGAACATGGAGGTTTGACTTTGGAGGTTGGACTGTAATTATTTTTAATGAAGTAAGTCATCAGGAATCTCCCGTGTTCAATTTCCCTTTGTACTCAGGTGTATGACATCCAAGGCAACCTGCAAGATGGCAGCCAGGTGGTGGTGTCCGTCATCTTTGAAAACAAATGCGATAGCTTCCTGAAATCAATGGAGTTCAACGTGTTGGACTCTCTCAACTCGAAGCTGCAAAGGCCGGAGGGCGCGGGTGCGCACGACAGCCTCACCGTCCCATTTCAGCTCCCGCCTGGTCAGTTGCTTTCCGGCAAGCGTGCCAAGTGTTTTCTGCTTGTGATACAATCTGTGAGCTTTTACTGAATCAGTGTGAAATTAGCTCATTTTGAGAAATAAAATGTTACCCAAATGCATGTTGCAACTGTGTAGAGGTTAGATTTAAGATGCCTCACTGAAATGAACAAACTGGTCTCCTGTCTCGCAGGGGTGTCCAATGAAGCGCGCTTTGTGTTCACCGTGCAGAGCATAGTGATGCCACAAAAACTGAAGGGAACGCTCACTTTCATTGTCAAGGTAAGAAAACATGCACAGGAAATGTATCATCCAAATAGATTCTTGTACATTAAGCTATTATTTTGGAACAGAATGAAGACTCCTCAACTCATGAGAAACTGGACTTCAAACTGCACTTTACTTGTACCTCCTACTTGATCACCACTCCATGCTACAGGTGAGGACACATTACCATCTGTATAGGGATCAATCATAGTCAATTGTGACTGTGGGGCTCTTTTTAGTGCGTGTGCTTTTGCCAATTGGGGGCAGTAGGATACAGATGTACAGTGGACCCCGGGTTACGGCGTCCCTGGCTTACGTTTTTTTCACGTTACAAAGTGGAATACAAAGTTTTTTCATCCTCTTTTTACGACGTTTTTCCCGCTTTGCGGCATCAATAACACAAAATTCAAACTTGCCGGTCAGTGTGCATGTGTATAATTGTGTGTCGCACCGCGCTCATACCTCACTACATGCATCACTGCATACGTCACTAAGATGCCGGTCTGCTATTGGTCAGCATCACTATTGGTCGGTGTCACTAAGATGCCAATATGCTAAAGACTTACTCTCGTGTGAGTGCTTACAATATCATATTTATTGTGCATTTTAGTGCTAAATCCAAACTTTAGTTGGTAGCCACGGGTCCCAAGATTGCGAGTGATGTTAAAGAAGTAAGAAGAGGATTAGTATGGAAACGAAGCTGAAGATAATGAAGAAATACGAAGAAGGCTAGGCTACCCTGCATTTTATATTGTTAACATTAGGCTAAGCATACTATCCTCAAGCAAAGCTATGTTCTAGAGTCACTTGTCATATATTTTTTTTTGCTTTGCTCAACAGTAAAGTAGCAGTAGACATGAGAAGTCTAATGGGTTGAGTGTATTGACCCCATTTGAAGGTTATATCACTAAAATTCTGCCCCCAAGGAGAAGTAAAGAAATCTTATGAATTTCAGCATTTTGTTTCAGATGTCTTGGCCTTTTTAAATAAACTGTAAGAAAAAATTAAACTCTTTTCAGCTTAGTCGTCTTTAGCCATTTGTTGTAATTCTTTGTTTTCTGGTTGTACCTTTGGCTAGTGATGCATTTGCAAAGCTGTTGGAATCTGGGGATCTGAAGAGCAGCTCTGTCAAACTGGAAGGCATCAACATGCCCTTCCACCATCTTCTGGCCAGGATCTGCTTCCATCACCACTTCTCTGGTACACACACAACTTTCTGCATTTCATGTTATTACAGTCTGAGAAGATGAGTGGATGAGTGAGCCACAAAAGTTTAATGTCCAATGTATTTTTGCACACATGCTCAAAGACTTTTAGTATATAGTCATGGGCAGAGATTTGCACAGCCGTCATTGGGATGTCAGGCATAATTTTTGGCTTGCAATGAGTATAATTATTGAATGCATGAGCTTGGAATCTGCAGGTGCTTAAAATGGTTCCAAAAGGCTTTGCCAACAATTCTCCGCCAAATCTTTCCTAAGATCCTTGGACTTTCCCATTGTTATGAATATTGGTCACGCTAATGGGTGACAATGAACAAATCACTTTTTATACCAACAAAAAAACTGCCAGACACTGAAAATCATAATGAGAAGTTAATAGGACTAAGCTTTTTCTTTTCTATTCTTTTACTTTGTAGAACTTTCGACACAAAAGAACAATGAAAATGGTATTTAAGCCCATCTGTGTAGTTCTGATCGAGACAAAATCCTTTTTTTTTTCCACAAAATTAATTCATTTATCTTTTTGTCATTTGATCATTAAATGATTGAAAGGCCTAACACAGCATTTATGTCTTCAAATTGTATGCGTATATTAGCCCAAATAATTATATTCAAATGTATGATGTTACTTTTACCGTAGTAATGATTTGTTGTTTTCAACCAGTTGTGGAGAGGGTGGACTCCTGTGCCTCCATGTACAGCAGGTCTATCCAGGGTCACCATGTTTGTCTGCTCGTCAAGACCGTGAGTGAATTAAACATTTTCTTAAACCTTGTAGTTCCTTCAAGTAGCGATCCTTGAAAGCACCATGACAATCACTGTTGTGGGGATTATTATGTGCATATCTTTATTACATATCGAAAAGTACATTGAAATTGACTATGCATTGAAAACACATACAATACAATATGCAACATTAGTAATGGCATTCTAAGGAACGTAATGCACTGTATTACAGGGTTGTCCACAAACATTTTGCAAAGAGGGCCAGTTGGGGGTGGTGAAAATGTGGAAGTCAACCATTTAGTGGCTGAGTTTTAGCTTGATGTTCATTTTTGACATGGAAAATGTCTTAGCGGAAAAGTTTTATTTTGTATTTATTTTTTTATTCACGTTTCAAGATTGTTAAACTTGTCTTTGGTTTCATTTGAAAGTATGCTTCACGTTTACGCCAAACAACACACAAATAATGGACTGGCCCTCACACCGATGGTAAAATTAGTTAGACCTTGACCAGTTTTCAAATGCATGTTTTTTCCTGTTCATCACTGTATTTTATTTCAGTGACTAAATTCAAATGTAAAGCGGTTAGTCCCTTTTTTTTTTTTTTTTTTTTTTTTTTTTTGGTTATCTGTTCTCTTGTTCACGAAATTTTAACAGACTTGTGCTTTACATTCCACATAAAGGTGCAATTTCTGCCAGTCCGTGTCGGTTTTCAGTTTCGGACAACATGGCATTAAAATTACCGGTAATAGGGTATTTGTGGAATGAATTAAACAGAAAAATCATCCAGTTTATACCAATTTTAAGGGGCCGCCATTTTGCCACCTGATGTTGAGTGAAAATGACATCACAGTTGCTCAGGATAGCGTTTTCCAAGTAACATTTGTAAGCTAAGTCTTGATTGGTCAATCACTGAACCCTGAGACTAGTCAGAAATTTGCTTAATTCATTATCAACAAATGCATGAATGTCATTTTTCAATTAGTGGGGACACATAGAACATATCAGGAAAATATTGGACTTGATTTCCCCTTTAAGGAAAATATGAAAATAGAAAATGTGGGCTTTTTCATTCAATAAATCCAAAATTCACATAAACATTAAAAAGAAATCGGATGGCGGGGGGAAAAAACGCCCACTCGGAAAATTTTCCGTGTTAATAAAAACAGCTGAGCATTCATGAGTGACACTTTGGAACCCTCCTTGTCCCGCAGTCTGAACAGACAGTGTCCATCGACGCCAAATGCGATGAACCGGCGCTGCTTGGGAACGTGCTGGATGAGATCAAACAGACCTTCGCTCAGTGCTGATGGTGTCCAGGATAGCCCACCTTCCTCACTAAAACACATCACCGTGACATTAAAAACACTGCGGCCGGCGCCCTATTTATTTATCCGCCCTGCTCCTCTTCCTCGCCTTTGCCCTTTTGCCCGCTACAGTCTTGAGCACACTCACTCGATGTTGTTTTACGGACTCGCCGTGTCGTCTCGCCGACTTCCCCTGCAACGCACTTTTCACTTTCCCGCTCAAACTGAGATCTTGGATGTCCCTCCTCCTCTGCTTCCTCCCCTTTCCCTCCAACTGTCAATCTGTGACAGTCATGTGGCGTAATGTTGGCAACTGGACTTTTGCTGTTTGATGGTTGAATTGCGTTTTTACTGTTTTTGAACTATTTTGTCATTGTGTTGTTTTTTTTTTTTTGTCTGAACGCCTGTTCGCCTTCTGTGTGTATGCGTATTTGTGTGTGTGTGTGTGTGTGTGTGTGTGTGTCTAAACATCCGACTGCTGTTTCAGCCTTTAAACCAAGTTGCTGTCTCTATAAAATGAAAGAGGGCCTCTTAGTCCCTCCTTGATGTCGTCTGACCCCAAGGTCTGCAGTAGATCCGACGACTTGTGTTACTCACTTAAGGTTCGGAATATTGGGCATTCAGATTTCTGGATGAACCTAAAATGGACTGTTACCTTTGCTGAAGTAACTTAGTGAACCTTTTGTGAGTCGTGCATGTGGCGCAGGCCTTGGATGTCCAGTCAATCGCTACTGCCCTGTGTGCTTTTCCCCCAACGGACCAAAATGGAGAAACACTTGAACATGAGCACCATTCAACACCGAACAGACCCAAATTTGTTTAACTGCATCGCTGTGACAGCAGATTATCAAATTTCCTCAATTGGCGACCATGTGTATTTTGTCCACTTAAAAGGACAAATAAATACCTCCCATTTCCCAAAGAAACGGGTAACTTTCAAAATGCTATTTTTCATACAGACGTTAATCAACTTCAGAGCCCATTTGAACTTTTGCTAACCAAAATAGCAGCACACAATGACCTCTCAGCCGGTCTTTACTTTGTGGAGGTGACGTTTTTTTGCATTGCGATAGACTTTTGTTTGCATGGGCCTTTTACGTAGAAATCATGTTTTCTAGAAGCTATTGCAGATTCACACATTCATAATAGATGCGCGGCAAGGGAAATGCAAAAATCCAACACAAAAGCGGTGTCGATTCTGAGTGTCTGTTACCCCATGTTAACTGCTGAGCCCTTTTAAGATTCCTTACTAACCAAAAGAGCAGTACACCTATTGAGAGTGTTGTGTGTCATCCCACTTGAATCCATCCGCATTTGTCTATAGTTGATTTAAGTGCAACTTCAGTTGAGACTGAATAGTTCAATGTGTTTACTGGACTGGCGGTGAATGAGTTAACGGTCCCCAGCCTTTTTGTGGAAACGTACCACATAAAAAGCTTGTATCTTTTCAAGATTTCACTAGTTTCCTTTGACCAGGATGGTACAGAAGAAAAGGGGAAGCATATTTCTATGAGGGGATTTGGTCATCATGTGGCACGTGAACATCCATAATTCAGCACTAATACTATGTTACGAATGTATCACCACACTCATCAGTATTAGGCACCACGGCCTCAGTCCTTACGTGCACCTGCGTCGCTTTTTTTTATTTCCATCACAGCAGCCCAAACTGCTCCGCCTAAGTCTATGAAGTAGCAAGCTCAAGACTAACCATTAGTCTGCCGCTTATTCGTCTGCTCTTCTGTAAAAATGTTCCCTTACAAGTCTGACTACATTTGTGGTCAGCTATAAATTGCAAGAATGTCATAAGAAAATAATGTTTACCTATTCCTGACAATGACTATTAGAGATTCTCCTTTATTGTCACATTTCTGATCATTTGATTATTGGATTACAATTTGTATATTGCATGATTTAGGAATGTACACTTTTATATTTACATTCTTTTCCATACCCGAATTGTCATTCCATTTTGTCGTTTTTTTTTTCCCATTTGTTTTTATAAAGTATACTTGAACCATGATGGTTTGATGCATTCTAAGTTTTTTTTTTTTTTTTTTTTTGGGGGGGGGGCATTATAATTGAAAGATTTAAATTATTACAATGCAGGTGGGAAGCAAGGGTGATGTCCCAGTTAAGAACAGATCAGTGAAGGACTGCTTGTCTTAATTCTCTCGGTTCGGTTGTTTTTGGCTCGTGAGCTTGAAAGTTTATGCTCCACACCACAGATTTCCAAAGGTACCGCTTTCTTGTTTCACCCTACTCTCCAGCTGTACAACGTCATATTTCAAAGGGGGATGTCAATGATCTACAATTCCTGTAAAGATTAACCTCAAAGTGAAAAATAAAATCTATTAAGATGGGACTGTGTATCTGCTGGTGATTGTTCTTCTGATTTGCAGCTAAACTACTTCCTTACAGTACAAAAAAGGTGGCTAGTCAAAGAATTGAATCAGTACACTTCACTTTAGAAATTGTTTTTACAAGTTCAAGACTTACATTTTCTTGCAATATAAATTGAAGGGGAAATCATTACAGTCAGGTGTGCCATGGCAAAGTATCCAATATCAATTTCTTTGAAACTACTGTGGCTGTAAAAGTGTTGCAGCATAATCATCATGTTTTTAGTGTAATGTTTTTCTTTACACATTTTAAGAAGTGAATGTTTTCCTCATGGAGTCACACAAATCTACAATTCCCATTGCTTAAATCAGTGGTTCTCAAATGGGGGTATGGGGACCCCTAGGGGTACGTGAAGGAACTCCAGGGGGTACTCGAGATGTTAAAACAACCAATATCCCGATTCAGAAAAAAATAAGTGGGGAAAAAAAAACCTATGTTCAGAAGGTTATTTAATTTCAATATTTTAAAAACCCAAAATCTCCCCTATACCGGAATGGTTTGACGCAACTTGTCAAGTGCCACCTGTTAATTTAATGATTTATTTTTGTGAACATATATCTACTATGATCCGAAAAGAGGACACTAAGTTGAATATGTTTTATTGGACAAATATTTATTTAGCAAATAACTACAACAGACGGATTTTTTTTTCTTCTGGATATAACATCCCTCCATCCATCAGTTTAGCCACTTTTGCATGAGGTTCATAGGCTGAACTGATTGCCAATCGCTGCGCGCACATTTGCACGCACTAACACACCTAAGGAAGAATTTAAGTGTCCCATATACTACATACAAGGCTACCATGCACGTTTTGTAAACATGGGAGGAAACATCTTACCTGGAGAAAACCCAAGCAAGCACATGCAAACTTCACACCGGAAGGCCGGAGCCCAAATTGAACCCACGATCTTTGAACTGTGAGGTGGATGTGCTAACGGTTAGCACGGTGGCAGATTGGTTAACAGCTAACCAATCTGCCACTGCTAACCATTCTGCCACTGTGCCCCGCTAAATGGAACACGTTTTTGATCGTGATCATGTATATAAAATGTCTTTTACATAAAGCTAAATTGTTAAAAAAAAAATTGTTAAAAAAAGCATGATTTACTGTTGTACCGTTGTACTTTCTAAGGGGTATATATAAACATGGTTTTGATCATGCTTACGGCTATAACGTCTTTTACTAATGAGAAATTGTTAAACAATAAAGATATAATTTACTGCTTGCTCCCCATCTAAGAAGTTTACGGATGTTGCAGGGCAGGGCCAGAAATGTTTCTGAGGTGGCCACAGGGTCACAACATCTCCGGCAGCCATGAGTGGTATGTAGTCAGGGTTTCAAGTTAAAACGTAAATATTCTGTTGACATACATAAGTGACAATTATCACAGGGTTAGTGCTTGTTGAGCGAGCAGCACCTAAGTCTCGAGACCGTCCGGATATCCTACTGAACATTCGATTGAATAATGGAGTAGTATTCAGGTTAAAAAAAAAAAAAAAAAATCAAAATGTTCACTTCAAACAGCAATGCCAGACTGTGATAAGATGAGCTGTACATATTTTATATATATATATATATATATATATATATATATATATATATATATATATATATATATATATATATATATATATATATATATTGTGTGTGTGTGTGTGTGTGTGTATGTACAACTATTAAAATTAATATTTCATGTTACAAAATAGAAAAGAAAAACTAAATAAAAACGAGTGGCCGAATAGAATTTGAATGAGGTGTGTAAATGGTTTTAACTGTTTTTAAGACGATGTTAGATATTTTATTTTTTACTTTTTAATTTTTTTTTTCACATTTTTAGCAAACGCAAGAACTTCACAAACTTATACTTCCATGATTTTACCAGAAAGGCTTCTTTACACAGTATTTATATTTGCTATTGTTGTGAGCGAACAATACTTAACGCATGCAATGTAGGAAACAACTTCCTTTTAAGTCTTCCAAAACAAGAGAATAGTAGCGTTGTTATGTGAAGATGTTGTTCCGCTTACTAAGGATTGTAATTCATTGCTACATACATAAGGCATCAATTCGGAGGAAGAACGAAATCCAATTTTGTACGCATTTTATACCCCATTACGAGTCTCCCTTCGTATAAGGCAGTGACGCGTGTGTTTAACAAAGCTGCCACGCCAGACGCCAGCTCTCTTACGCACTTTACAGCGTACAGTAGTCACGTGTGTAAAGTCGGTTTATATCTCATGGGATTTTAAACAACATCCTCCCATGTAGCTTTTACTTCGAAAACTCCGTAGCGGAAGTGTGTGAGAAAATATAAGCGCTAGTGTCGGTGCCCTGGAGTGTGGCGCTCAGCTGGGTCTTTTTCCACAGACGCCTTTTATCCAATAAAGCCACCGCAACTCCACCTTTGCTCACTCAAACACAGAGTTGAAGCCATTTTCTTCTCCGGGAGTCCTTTTTTCGAACTTTGGCGGGTTTGGTTTTCTGCTAGTTTTTGTCGTTGCGCTGGGGCGGCTTCACGCGACTTGTCCAAGTGGTTAGTTAGTTTGTTTGGAATATGGCTCAGCATGGAAATCCTGGAGCCAGTTCCCAGAAAGCACTCATGCTGGAGATGAAGAGTCTCCAGGACGAGCCGGTGGAAGGCTTCAAAATCACTCTGGTCAACGAGTCGGACATGTACAACTGGGAAGTGGCGATATTCGGTCCGCCGAACACGCACTACGAAGGCGGTTATTTTAAGGTGAGTGGCTAACGAGCTAGCGCTGCACTTCCCGTTGTTCCTTTGCAGCTTTTCCATGAACTTTTCTTTTTATTCGCTGTCTTTTAAGATCGCTTATGCGTATATCTCTCCCGTTCGCGTGCCTTGAGATGCGAGTTCGAGTCATCTGACCGAGTATTCCATCTCAAGTTATCCTTACCAAGTCAAGTGAATACAAGTGCCATTAATCCGTTCTGGATACCTCTCGATCGTGTTAAGCTTGATTCAACGCAATAACAATGCTATTTGAAAAAATATGTAACGACGTGGAATGAAATTGAATTGTTGAAAGATCATCATTCAGATCAATCATTGATTGATGTGGAATTACTTATGCTCTATATTGATATTATGAAATGACACTGAACATATTCAACGATATGGAATGATATCGCTGGTAGAAATGGAAATGGGATTTTCAATGTTGAATATCATTTCCGAGGTGAATTGGAGGAAGAAACAGTTTGAATTTTGATCAGTTTGGGAATGATGTGAAAGTCATGCGGTTCATTTTTGGGTGAACAATGCAGAATTGTTGCTTAGGATAACTCATACAGCTGGCTTTTACCATATCACAGTTTACTTTTTGTTTGGCATAGCAGCACCACTGCAGCGCTTCTGCTG
>NC_142378.1:16902500-16927500 GCF_059441005.1 Hippichthys cyanospilos | reverse complement strand
ACAAAGAGGATGAAGAGTGGGAATCGACGAAGAATATTGATAATCCCACCTCATCATAAGATTTGACATGTACCTGTGGTACTGGGTCTGCAGGAACTGGAACTCTTCCTTGATGCGATCCAGTGTCTCTGGGTACGTCAGTTTTAACGACTGGGGTGTCCCCGACGCTGCGGCCGCTGCCGCCGCAGCTGCCACCACGGAGGCCGAAGACCCCGGGGGTGGTTGGAGAGGTGCCTGAGGACAGGGAAGAAAAACACAAAAGTATTGACATGTGACACGGGTTCAACAAGAAGTGGCAACGAGCCACGATGGTGGCACTTGCTTGGCGGGTGGCGGGCGGGCTGTTACCAAGTGTCATAGTCAACGCTGCCAGATGTGAATGGGTCACAAAAGACTTGGGAGAGGGGAAGGCGGGGCGTGGGTTGCATGAGTTTCTTAGCCAAATGAGCACTCATTGTTTCATTGCAGGTCCGAGAAGGAGAAAGGAGAAAGAAAAGAAAGCATAGCGTGGCGGGGAGGGGACCCCATAAGGGCTGTCGAGTCTTTGGCACCCTAGCGCTTTTGGCTCCCTTCTCTGCAGGGTCCAGAGCAATTAGGAGGCTACAAGCCTAAGTGTAATGCTGCAGGACAAGCAGACAAAAGAAGGCTGAGCGCTGGATCGCGAGGGTGGCTGGGCGGAGCGGGGCCTCCCCCCGTCTGTCTGTCTATCTGACTCTGTGTCAACATCACAGAGCTTACGGACCCACGGGGAGCGAGAGTTCTCAAGCTCCAAGGCGCTCAAGCTGTACTGCGAAGTTAGCGCTTGACTATTCAAGAATGATATCGTGTCTAAAAATAATATGCTCAAAAGGAAAGAGTTTTCTTAGTGAAAATTCATGATTCTGCACGAAACAATAGATATGATTTTATCATTTGAAATTAACAAATTTAAAAGTTAATGGTCAAGAATCATGAAACAGATTTCCAACGATGCTCTTAAATATTGAAGAAAAAAATGGTCCTGAAAAATTTGCATCGTTCTAGAGCTAAAGATTTGCCTTCAAAAACAAATAACCATACTGCTCATACTTAGTGGTGTCCCATGCCAAGGCGGCAAATCCATTTAAATGGCACAATGTAAAAAAACAAAAAATAAATTAAAAAAAGGGCTCCAACATAAGATTACAATATATATATATATATATATATATATATATATATATTTTTTTTTTTTTTTTTTTCATAAGACATTAAGCACAACAAAACTTACAACAGAAATACAAAATTGAGGACAACTGTATAACGTGCATGAATCTACAATTAATTTAAGTCAAAAATTGTCTTTACCATAGGTGTTCTATGTGGCCCCACTAGTCTAAGCATAGTATTCTGATTAGAACTGAGTTTGTGGAATCAGCAAAATCCATCTGTTTTCATTCATCTCAGGGGGCAACCTTTTTGCCTAAAGCTGTTGATGAAAATAATGCAAGGCCTAAGGGCTCATCTTTCGAATGTCCAATGACCAAACCCAGAAAACAGGTGAGCTGTAATTGGTTGTTACCTGAGCGCTGAGCCGCTGTGATGTCATTTTCAGTTGAGAAGTGACAAAATGGCCCCCACTTTAGATGGAAGAAATATTTGCTGTTTATCTCATATTCCACAAACACAATATATACAGTAGTGTAGACGCATGGTCCATAGAACATATTTGACTAGACTTCCCCTTCAAATTATGTCAATTATTTTTAAAATGTCTTTAGAAATTTCATAAGAGATAATAGGTGCCTGTTTCTATTGATGATTTCAAGTAGAAATGTTTGGACTTGGATAGAAACTGACCTTGAAACTGCTTTAAACAGAGTGTACAGAGAATTGTGTCAAAATCAAACCATATTATTAGAATTTCTGGCCACAAACATTGTATGGTTTCTTTATGATTAATTTCCATTTATACTATAATCTAACCGTTTACACGGACGTGAAAATGAATTGAAATTACAAAATCTGCAAAGCCTGGAGCGCTTTCAAATGTAGCCTACTACATAACATACCAAAGCATGGATCAATTCAGAAATGTTCAACTACTACTGAGAATTATTCACGCTCCTCACCACTCCAGAATCAAAGTTTATTTAACATGCATCCTTCTGTGTGCCACATACTTTCCCTATACGATCCACTTTTCCTCAAGTTTATCTTGGAGGTCACTCAAATTATCTGCAGCTTTCCCAGCCTTTATCTGTATTGCCTGGCCCACCCCACCCAGCCATTTGTTCAATGTACTTAACGTCCTTGTGAAACATGAATCATCCAGCAGACATGTTTGTCCAGTCACACGAAGAGCTCTGTTCGCATCCCTGCCAAATCTCCTTTAGATGTGGCCAATAGACGATCAAGCCCAGAAACACTCAAGTCGTATTCCGTCCCATTATAGCATCAGAATATCGACGGCAAGTAGACTCCTAATGACGGCGGCGACAGCTCCTTTGAAAATGTGTTCCTCTCACATCGGAGAGTCGCGCACATCAGCAACACATTAGCTTTAATTAACGGCAACATCACTCAGCCTGGATGCCAAAAAGCACGGAGGAGATATGGTGCGGAGGGGTGGGAAGGATGAAAGCTGTGAAAATCAAACTCGCATGTTGACATGACAGTGGCGCAGCGTGCCAACGACAGCATACATGTAAAGTAGATATGGAAAGTCTACACACCCCTGTTCACATGACAGGTTTTACTGCTATAAAAAAATTAGACCCAGATCAATTATTGCCAAACTTTTTTCCACTAACAATGTGACCCATAACCTGTAGAACTAAATGAAAGAGAGGAA
Source organism: Hippichthys cyanospilos (assembly GCF_059441005.1). Taxonomy (NCBI): domain Eukaryota; kingdom Metazoa; phylum Chordata; class Actinopteri; order Syngnathiformes; family Syngnathidae; genus Hippichthys; species Hippichthys cyanospilos. The sequence goes on along the minus strand of NC_142378.1, from coordinate 16,924,688 downwards.
GAAAAAATTAACATGGTAACATGGTTGCACAAGTGTGCACCCCCTGGCTCAAATGACCACATTAGCATTAAATTCCTATCGAGAGACAAAATTCTTCAACTGGGGGTTCTCGCCTGATGTCACGGCGACGTCGCTCTCAAATTATTCACATTGAGGCGCCTTGCCGTCGCGACAGACGTCCTCTTGCGCAGCAACGCTCCATTCAATGGTGCGCACTCCAATTCCGCACTATATAGACAATAAATGGGTTTGTCGAGGGCACCCTCCACCCTACTAAGTGCAGTATGAAAAGGGCATTTTTGAAAAAGCTAGCAGACAGAAAAAAGAACAAAAGATTTCCAAGGCATTATACTGTATGTGCCACAGGGACACAGTGAAGAGCATTCATCAAGTGAACGGATAAAAAAATGGCACAACTGACATTACCAAGAATTGGTCCTCTCTTCAAATGTAATGAAATAACAAGACAAAACCTGGTCAAGGAAGTTGCCATGAGAGGCAGAGATTTCTAGCAAGTATCTGTGACAACATGGTACCGTCTTCGCCATATGTAAGTACTACAGGGTAGGGCGGTTTAACGAAAGTAAGACTTATCTATCGAAATGCTGTTTTTTTACGTAAAATGAGTGCAGATACAGTAAGATGCAAACCAAATAATTTGAAGGAGGTCATGAAAAGGAAGGAGGAGAGATAAGAGATGGAAGATACGAGGGGTGACGAGTGGCGAACCAAAAATTTGGACACACTCTGAAAAGAGAACGGCACTAACGAATGATCACTGCCTGGATGTATAGTGACACACAAATACAAACCTGCACACAAGCCAATTAACCTAGAGAGAAGTAAAGTCACTTGAGCCTTTTCATGGGAGGATACATGGAGGGCGAAGGTGTACAATTTTGTCTTACTCTCAATTTAAAGAATTACTTTCCTTCCTTCCTACAGTTGTCTCTTGAGCGAGAACAGCCAGAGTGTCCTTGACATGATGAATGAGGTTTTTAGACAAAAAAAAAAAGACTTTTTTTTTTAATGGAGTAATCCGACTGATGTTATTTTCATTCCTCACCCCTAACTTTGAAACATGCTTTTACCATACACAATCTGTCCTTGGACAACACTTGTGTATCGTTTTAAGTACCTCTTACTTTTACAAGCAGGATTAACAACTTTATGTGATGTTTTTTTTTCTTTCAAATAAAATTGGGGGTGGGGGGGGCTTTGTTTTTGTTATGTGAAGTGTAATTACAATAAAAAAGAATTTTCATTCTTTTTTTTTCATTCACTTTTACGCACTTGGTTATTTTTTCCAGTTTCAGACTAAGCTATAACCTATATAAACGCTGTAAAAAAACAATGAATAGTTGTTGATTTATATTGCTTTTTTTCTGTAAATGTGAAAAACAGGTTTTTATAACAGGTACTTATACAATTTATATAGTCTTATATAGTAAGTCGTTTAGAATCTTATTTATAATGAGCGTGTCAAGTGCAATGGGGGGGGCTCTTTCCAAGGGGGGCTTGGTAAAATAGAACAGAGAAAAACTGGGCTAAGAGAAGTTAGAATAAAAACTTTAATTTAATAAACTGTCCTATGCACCACCTGTTGAAACACACTATTCTGATTAATAATGCATGTTTGAAACATAAATTAGGCTGGAAAATCCATCAGTCTCAGTTTTCATCAGCCATTTTGTCTTGATGTTGAATGAAATTGCTTTCATATATATATATATATATATATATATATATAATTAGTGAATAACACAGCAATAATCATAAACGCAATAATCGTAAACGTGGCATCTATTGATGACTTTTTAATGATACACACTACCTCAGCTCCTTATGACTGAGGTTAACACCCTACATTGTGTGCAAGATAGTTATTTAGGCAAGTGAAAAAATACATAGAATACAAACATTTACTGCTGTGACTCTTGAGCTCCAAGACAAAAGCGCAGACATTAAAACGAAAGCACTTGTTGTGGAGTCTGCCAACAGTGTGGCCGTGCCCGCTGTTTTCATTTGAGTTGCCTTCATACCGCAGGCAACAGAACCACAATGACCTCACATCCTTGCTCGCCAACAATGTGCGCGCAAACACACACACACACACACACACACACAACCTCGCAGCAGACAACACGCCCACACACGCCACCTCAGACAGCGGATGCGTACAAGATGCCGCTTTCCGCAAGTATTTACGAGCACATGTGCACTTTATTGCCTTCACATGAGCGGCCTGGGCGCCGACTAAATGAAAATCCGCAATCACGCATCTCCACCCGTCACGCTGGAACGCGAGATGTGCACGGATATAAAATGGAGCCATGGCAGTTATCACATGGGTGTGATGGCTGCAATATGATGTTTGAAGAAAAGATTCCCTTATTGTATTTTCTTCAAAAGCCTAACGTGGAAAGATTCTTGTTAAAACCGATCACATTTTTTACAGATGCAAATGTGCTTCGACGCGCTTGCTCTGAGAAACGCAATACTCAAAAATGATCAAAGATGATTCAGAACCGCAAAACCTCTTTGACAAACGTAGCTGCTGGCCAACTTTTGTCTTTTTTGCAGTGTGCCCAGCCTTTACAAGGTTTTACTACACCCTGCACCTCAGAGAGATTGTATTCCGACCTCCTCGTGCACAAATTGTGCTGCTGCTTTCCTTTGTGGCAATCTGCCCATTCGTCAAGCCACGAATTGCACTCTTTCACCCACAGACCGCTCTAAACACCTGCCAAATTCTCTGAAAACAATTTCTATATGTGCAGCTTCCCCATGTCAGTTCTGGTCGGTTTTCCACTGAATGTTGCGCAACAAGATACCGACTGTGCACCGCATTAACTGCATCGGTTAAATGAAAATCATCAACAAACAATAGTCTGTGCCGATGTGCATGTCAAGAACACTGAGGAAACTGAGGAAAATGAGGGCAGCAACTTAGGCTAAGAGGAGACAGCAGAGTATATTAGAGTCAACAGTAGAGCTGTCAAAATTAATCGATTATCAATTTAATTAAAAACTATTTGACTAACTGAGTAATCGTTTCATGCTATCGTTTGACTTGAGATTGGCAAAATGTTCAGATTTCAGTAATTATGCTCTGATTACCGTAGCCTATTACAAAAGCAGACTGAAAATCTAATCAAAATAAGACATTTGCAAACATCTGCTTTTACTTTGAAAAACAATGACCGAACCAGTAACTGAAATAGTAAAAAAAAAAAAAAAAAGATACGGAGATTACGACAAATCCCTCTCATGTGGCATTGCTTAATTGTTGTTTTTCCACTGAGTAACACTACAACAAATCATTTCGGTCCAAAAAACGTTTTGAATCAAAAATCAATCCTCAAGTCGAATCATAGACCCAAGTCAAAGTCAAAGATTCCCACCCCTAGTGACAGGCCTAGTCAACAGCAGAGTAATTAGGTAACTTAGCTAATGCTAAGAGAATGAGTCCTAATCAGAGACTACGTCAATTCCCTTGACTGGTTTGGATATTATTCATTACAAATGATGAATACTTGTGTCCATCTATGAATACAATATATACAGTAGAGACTGCCAGAACCTTTCAATGCACTTCCCCTATGGACACTCAATGGTTTGGGTCCTGAATACAGTACATTTGAGAAATGCCATTTGAACGAGCGTACACCCAAAACGGTTCTGAGCCCAGTATTCAAAGTAAGCACGGTGAAACAGCTTTTAGCTGTTCTGCTGCGTGCGAATGGTAATGTTGCCTCATGTGTAAATGATGTTAAATCCGGGTTTAAAAAAAAAAAAAGTATGTTTTTTTTTACCTCATTCCTCTGAGTGATGTCTTTTTTTAAAGCATTTAAAAAAAAAAAAACACGCCCGCTCTCACTCTAACATAAGCTCTTAGATTCATTTCCAAAAGCTACTTTTTATTCATTTCCTTTGCCTTTAAAAGTCGCTAAATATGTTGTTTTCAAATCATTTGTCGTAATGTCGTTTTTTGTAGTACAGTCATTTTCAGGCACGTAGGAGTCAGGCAAGCTTGTACTGTGCAATTTTAACATTTGTCCTGCCCATTTACACCCAACTGCCATCTAGAATATCAGGACAGCGGGTCGGAATCCAGTTTCTTGAACGCCTCACCAAGTGGCAACGGCCCCATTTGCATTGTTTTAAATTGTCTCCCACCAGAGAATACAAAATGACAAATCCATTGCAACCGCATCCCTGGACTTGGCTCCATGCTGCTAATCTCTCAATGACTCTGGCACTTAGAGGGGAGGGGCAGGGAGCCAGGCACCTGTTTCATTAGCACCATACATCTCTTCTTTTTCACCCGCCACGCCGCCCCTTTCCACTGCCTCATTTCTCCCGCAAGCCTCCTTATTCAAATTTCCGTGCTGTCAGCCCACATTAGCAGATAGTCACAGTTTGCCTGTCAGCCACCTTAATTGCTGGAGGTGCCTTCTTTTATTAGGTAACCCCAGCCCCTCCCCTTGGCTCATTTGCCAATTCCACCGGGACGCACCTCCACGGCAGCGTGTGTGTGAAGCCCAGATCTGCTTCAGCCTCGTTTCCTTCATTTTATCCTGCTCTCTCTCTCCCTTTGCACTCTAACCACTGGCTGAGCAAAAAGGAGGCGAGCTGCTGATCGATGGTCACGCTCGCACGTGGGCAGCCGCCATGATAAAGAGCTCAAGTAAACCGGGCCCAAAAGCAGTGCACTAGTGCTGCGGCAACTAACCCGCTAACCAGCTCGATATTAGATTGGGAAGCGAGGAGCTTCTTGGATTGGAAGGAACAATGCTAGCAAATGCGGCAAAATCATCTAGAATACAGTATGTTGACACATGTCGTTATGTAGTCCCTGCATGTATTTTGTAGAGGAACGTTTAACAAAAGCATGTATTATAAATACACACAACACACCCTCCAAGCCCTATTTAAATCAGAATTTGTCTCAAGAAAGTACATTGAAGTGAAAAATGTTATTACCACATGCACAGCTTTATATGTCAGACCAAGTTTAGCTGTATGTAGGCAGCTATGGTCTTTGTATTTTAGGGAGGGGTTCGGTTTAGTCTCCGGTTGTTATTGGAGGGTAGAAAAAGTCTCTCGAAAATTTGCTGTATTTAAAGTTTTAAATAATATGAAACTCTATCTTAAGGCTTACAGTATTGATTGAGGTACTGTAATTCCAAACCGTTTGATGGGTTGTCAATCACATTTTCCCTTGTTCAGGGTACAGTACCTGGGCCCCACAAATAACATTTGCTGCTAAAATTCCAGAAGCCTTCAGACCACGTCTTGCGCATTCACTTTGTTTCAAAGATGTAGCCCAACGCAGTCAATTGCCCTTACCTTGTAGTATTGAGCAACTTGCTGACAAACTTGGTTGCTGAAATTCCTTCACTGAGTTTGAAGCTAGTTGCTAAAACGTAATCAACTCATTCACTGCCAGTTCAATGAAAATTTTTGTTGTCTAAAGCCATCAACAAAAGCAAATGAGTTAAACTGCACTAAAATCAATGTAATTCAACGCAGAAAAATGTCATTTGCATTTGATACTTTGTTACAAGTTGTGCAGCTGCTACATACAGTGTATCGGTACGTCACAGGAAGCCGTTAGAGCAGTGGTTCCCAAACTGCTACGGCCCGCTTCCACATTTTGCCACAATACTACAGATGTATAAGGATTTTTTTTTCTTTCTTTCTGACCATGCAATCGAGACTTACACATGCATGGAACGTCACATTCTAGAAAGAGGCAATAATATTTGGTTATGTGTGGCATTCTGGAAAAAAAATAAACGTTCAAGTTCAAACATCTCTGCGATCGTCACACTATTTGTTACAAACCTCCCACCTGAGAAGAGTAATATGGCCCTCGAGTGAAAAGGTTTGGGGACCCCAGCATTAGAGGGTGTGGTTGGTTTATGACGGAGGTTTGCTCCTGCGACAATAATGCAAGTTGCAACACACCGTAGTCTGTCACCAACCTAATTAAGTGGTGTTAAAATCGTGATAATTAACTATTTGCATGGGGAAAAAAAAAACACTTCAACGACATACATAAATGCAGAACAATCACATTAAAAAAGAACATGGATAGCACTAACAGAGTGTCAGTCATTTTGCCATGTGATGAAAAATCCTTCCCTGTTGCATGAACAATTTGTAAACATAAAACCATCGTTTGCGTTGGACCTTCCGTGTTGCGTTTCCAAAAATATTCTTGTTTGTGAGTGTCCACTTAATTGACAACAATGTAATGTACAAGTTGTAGTGATTGCTAGTGAGAGACAGATTTATGTCTCTGGTTTCTCTAATGGTAATTTTTGGTGTGTTTTTATTGAGTAGTTTGCTGTTAAGCAGTTTTTATTGCCCCTGAAAAAAAAATGTGAGAAATAACACAAAAGTTAAATAAGCCACAGAATGCAATCATTTATGATACCACTATCCAGCGGCCCGAAACCGACGAGGGAGTTGCTGGCGCAGACGATGAACCTTTCTGAGTGCTGCGACCTATAACTCTTCTACTTTCCATGATATAACATCAACAGGCTCACATGCAGTATCTTCAGCCAAGTTTCTTTCCCACGTACTTTGTGATAACGCTTTACATCTCCGTGCTTAGTGAAATGGCTCAGTGAAGTCTGTGTACAAAGCACGAGCGCATATATGGGCATTGCGACAAAATTAGCTTTAAAACAATCCACTGAGACAGGGCAAGAGATGGACAAAAAGTGGTTGACAAATCCATTTTAACCGCATCTATTCATAAAGGGAAGATGGGGACAAAGACAAGATGCCTCCTGTGAGGGCCCATCACAACAAAAAGCAAACAACACAGGAATTGAAGCCGAACCAGACAAAAACACGTTTTCTGTGTCCAATGTTTCGAGGTGCTAACCAAATCAAAGGATTATTCTATTACAGCTAATGGTTTTTAAAAGGATTTCGCGGTGTCTTAAAGTACAGAAACAGTAGGTTTCATTGTAGAACACCGTGAGTGCGGATCTGTTACTTTGCACTGACAGCTGCTGTTGAGCAGGGCAAAAGCTTGATCGAAACAGACGACATGAGTACTAACAGAAGTGGCCATTAGCAAACCCCTCCCCCCAAACGAGGGTATTGTCCTGTAGAAAATGGAGGAAAAGGACAGTTGGGAATATTACAAGACAGCGGGGATGTTCATTTGGAGACATACAAGATTAGCTATACATAGTGATGACTGAACAAAGGCCATGGAAAATGTCTTTTGACTCCACACCCAGCCAAAGCAAATGTGTGCATGCAACATGTAACGCGTGATCTCAAATGACAAATTTATAGAGGTTTTTATAGCATATTTGGATAACGCCAGTTTTTTTACACGACTTTGTTTGAAGTCTCTTGACCGAGATCTACTAGCAAGCATCGCATTAGGTCGATCTGTACTTTATGAAAAACGAATTGAATTTACGAAGACAATATTATTTACTTATGAGTGACGCTATATGTTTACGTTGATATTTCATCTTTGACGATTATTTGCTAATCACTTTGTCTTCCAATGGGCTAATTCACAGAGGACTTTCAAGGCCTGTCTGCTGCTCATGCTGGACTACGCTATGATTCTGTGAAGCAGTGAAATGTCCACCCAAAGAGACGCAGTCTTCATAACGTTTGCATGGCTTCGCAAACACGAAAATAAGATGGTAGCGGTTGAGAATAGTGGTTAGTCTCACTATCTTTGGCTATTCTGATCACGGCTAGTCCTAAAATATTCATACCAAAACAATCACATGACAAAGAATGAGGGAAGCATGTTCTGCTCTTATTCTCCTCAGCAGTGACGCTGTATTCTCTTCACCATGTTATGTCCATTAAGACCAACTAGTAGTGAGCACAAATGAAAACTTCATTCAAATCACAAGCTCCACCATATCGACAAAACATGTCGCTTTGACAACAATAAATGCATACGTCTTTATGCGAAACCGGTCGGTAGTTCACAAATGGTTGAGAACCACATTACTGTGCTTAAACACTAGCAAAGATGTCATCGATTAATAGACAGAGTGAGCTTAAAACAGTGCTTCCCAATTACTTTTGCAAAGCCCTGCAAATATTTCATGCTCCCCACTCACTGCGCTGACTAGAAATTACCGTATTTTCCGGACTATAAATTGCACCGGTATATAAGCCGCAGCAGAAAAATATGAGTAAAAAAATGATTTTTGTCACGGATAAGCCGCACTGGACTATGAACTGCATGTAATAACATGAGATATTTATGCAAAAAGATGGTACAAGGAAGTTTATCTTTTTTTTTTTGTTTTGTTATTTATTTTTTGTAATTGTCTGCCAACAGTAACATACTCCCTTTAACAGACTGAACATGCCTGCATGTTTAGTCCCAACATATTTATAGAAAATGGATGGACGGATATTTTCAACACTAACAGAATACTGTTAGTTTAATAGCGGTTCAAAAAAGAAATCAATACTTCAGTAGCATTTTTTAATCTCCCTTTGTTAGATTATTTTAGTGAACATAAAACCACATTGCACATAATTCATATATACAATCATAAATACATAAATAAAATCTTATATACTGTGTACTGCATAGAAAATTTACAAGTCACAAATTTAACCAACATTTTATACATTCTCTTTTTCAATTTGATTAATATCTTTTTAGTTCTATTTCATAATTGTTCCATAAATTGTAACCTCGAACAGATACACACATTTGCTTGTTGGGGGCTAGCAAAAAGATAAATGAAAAAACAACAGATAAACCGCACTGGACTATAAGCAACAGGGTTCAAATCATTAGGAAAAAGCCATGGTTTATAGTCCGAAAAATACGGTAGATAATCTATGAAGATTGCATAAATATGACTATTTCCTTTTAACATTAAGAAAAAAAAAACATCTTTCAGCAAATGTTAACTTTACTTTGTAAAGAGTCTATACAGGTACCAACTTATTCTGAATCTGGAAAAAAAAAAGCCTTAAAAAGGGAGTATATGTCATTTTTCACATAGGGGCATTACGGTAAACGCAGCAATACACACTCCTCATCCGGCTGTCGGTAGCTATAAAAGACACTCTGGAGGAGTGCCACCCCCCATGTAATATAATTTAATGATAACTAGACCAACGATTATATTTTAAACTTACAGTTGGTTGTTAAAAACATTTATTTGCAAGTTTTTTCAATTTATATTCAGTTTATTTAGTATTTTTTTTTAATGAAAATGGTCTTAATCTCTCATATTGTCACTTTAAGTGCATCAAGTGAGCCCGAAATAATAGACATAGAAAGCTAGATAGCCAGCCAGACAGACAGACAGACAGACACAGACAGATAGACAGATAGACAGATAGACAGATAGAGATAGATAGATAGATAGAAAGTGCATATATGTCAATTCTTATTCAACCTTGAAACTTTTTAGATCAACTGAATGGTTAGATGCTGAAAAAAAGAATAAATAATACATGTTAATTGAACATTAATACCAGCATCATAAATATTTTAACCTTAAGAAAACGGTATAAAATATTGTGCTGATTAACGTTTAGTGATTAATGCGATTTGGGGAAAAAAACATTAAAAACAGTCTTGACATTAATTGAAAAAGTTCACAAATACTGCAGACTTTGAAACTGAGACCGTTTCCCTGCACGCCTCCCCTGCCATTGGTTCGTGCCACACGCCCCACTATTTGAGAAGGACTGACTTAACACCACATTATATTATATCTTAGGGGTCACCGACCTTTTTGACACTGAGAGTTACTTCTTTGGTACAGAATAATACGAAGGGCTACCAGTTTATGTGAAAAGCCTGATCATGTTACTAATTTCTCACAATAATTAAGACACAGCTGTAGTAAATATGTAAATAAAGATATAAAGATTGATGTTCTACTATTGGACCATATAACATAACTCTCTTTTAGACTGAAAAGCTGAGAGTGAAATATAAACACAGAATACTGAAAGTTGAATTCTTTGAGGACAAAAAAAAAAAATCCATGTTCAAAAAGATCATGCACAATGAACCAATGCTCAGCATTTACCATAAATTGACCATAACGTCCGATTATAATCAGATGTTTAATTCATGTTTGTTGTTGTTTAATTCATGTTAGTTCATGTTTTTCACCTCCGAGTCAAATTTGTCAGCATTTCAAAATCTGCATGTTTTTTCATTGAAACAGTATGTCGCCATGGCAAAGGTGTACAATCTAATGAAGTGATTCATGATAAAAATCTGTAAGCCGTGGTCAGTGCTGGGGCCCAATTAAATAATGAATATAAAATCAATGTCTATTTCTACCTATGCAGCCTATAAATGTATAAATATAAATTGTATCCTATAAATGCCAAGTTGTTTCCTGAGGACAAAAGTATGAAATAAGTTTGAAAAATAAATAAATAAATTGCACGCTATGAACCGATGCTCATACATTGAGTGCGACAACTGACTGTAATCAGATTTTCAATTAATATGTTTGATCACACCAGACACAGCCGCATGTTTATCGTATATATAGGTCGCATATGTCACAGCAGTGACAGGTTATTGGCCGCGTGGCCTTTCACGAAGGAAATCGCGTGCCAACTTGACGGGCCTTTCGCTTGAAGGTGAAAATCGGAGCTACTTCCCGGCTTTGTGTGTGCGCGCTCTGAAAAAGAAACAGGGTCATCGCTTTTGCGAGGAGTGCCGCCGCAGACTGCGCCTCTCACCCTGGGATGCCTGCCCATACATTAAGATGTGGCTTGGGGCATTTCGCAGGAACACAGCGAGGAGTGGCTGGATGAGAGGGCTTGGGTTTACAGTGGAAACCGCAGAGCCGCAGTCTGCCTCCTGCCCTGCCTTCCTGTAGGCCCTCTACTACATACACACAGCTGCTGATGGTCACAAGATCACGGCAAAGGAAGTGCAAAGGGGGTAGAAGGCTGATAAAGACATACAATGACGCTTCTAATATGGCAAAGGTCCCTTTAAAAGAAAACTCAAAATTAAAAAACGGTAGGGCTTGCAAGAATTGTGTGTGGATTCACATTTGCATGTTTAATCTGCTTCCGTAGCGAGAGACATGAATGTCAAAACACCGTCAGTGGGTGGCATGGCGGTGGCATGGAGATGAGGGTTAGGCAAATGAGGGAGTCCTTAATTGATACTTCAGGCAGCTAGAGGACCGGTGTTTATATATTTCAGTCAGCTCAAAAGCCATCCACCTAACTTGATTGACATAAATTAAAAGCAGGGTACAATGTCCCATAAGGGGTAAAATGGCCACTAGTGGGACATGGTACCATTAAAATTAATATATCTTTCAACGTTGACACAACTTAGAGATTGGAAGTGGAAAAGGCCTTATTTGCTGGGCTAACATAAAATGACATCATTATCATAATAAACTTTAATAACTACAATGAAAGTCAATTTCATTTCAAATTATTTTACTAAACATATAAATTATATATTTTTTTATTTATAAAATGATTCTCCATATTCTGTTTTTTTCGTGTCATATTATATTCATTTGGTTACGCTCCATCTAGTGTTGTAGTTTTATATTGGAATTTTTAGCCAATTAGAATTCAGCTAACTTGTGTCACCAGGCTGTATGTAATCTGACTGGTCCCGGAGGCGATGCGGCATTCCTGTCAACAGTTGCGGACTTCTGCGCAAGCGCAGATGGATATGTGAGCGGCCCCTATAACCTAACAGACAGCTGTAATAGCCAACCAAGTCACAAGATCACCATCTAGAGGTCTAATGTTGAGCATGACGTGAGTGGATGCTCACTGCAGGAGGGTGGCGCAATGCTCAACAAGCAAGCTACGCAGTGTTGGCTTTTCCTGATTGCTTTAGAGGTGTAGCGTAGCTATTAGCTACCCTGTGGACATATTGGACATATTTCTAACTGGGCTATCAGCGGTGTGAGCTAGCCCTGGCAAATAGTTCTGCTGGGAATGCCTTTTATTTGCAAAGGGTCGATTTGGTGTTTGGAGCTACATTGGATCTGCAAACTTCAATTGTTTAACCAAAGTAGCAACGAGACACCAAAGCACGGCTGGACACACGCTCTACGGTGCTTTAAAAAACATTTGGGAACACCCGAGTGGATACACTGTACATATCAGTGCCAAGAGAAAGAGAGCATGAAGAGGTCAAGAAAAAAACTCGGGAGATATTGAAAGGACTGATCGATTGTGACCGCCATTTGTTTTGTTGAGTGCAAGCCTTTTCTTTATTTATTGTTTCATTTTTAATGTGTTTGTGTTATTTGATGTCATTCATATTCAATTAATAGTAAAAAAAAAATGAAATAATGTTCTTCTCATATTAAACTGCGATTTGTAAATTGGACTTAATAAAATTTCATGGATATTTATTTTAAATTATTATTGTTTGAAGTTTTGACAGCATCACTTATAATTCACGTGTTTTAATGCTAATGGTCAATTTATTAATAAGAATTGTTCAGACAACTTACCAGGCTACAGCACACCTTCAATTACCACAGTGCTTATCAAAAAGTGGGGCGGGCCTCCTGGTGGGGGCATGAGGTGATGTCAGGGGAGGCTTGGATGACCCCAGCGAAAAGGCTTTGTTTTTGTCATGTTACAATAAACAAGTGTATTGCAATAAACAAGTGTATTGCAACATAAAAAAGTGTAGTTGCAATAAAATAAGAACTTATCTTTTTTTTTGCTGCTTTGATGCACTTGTTTATTTTTGTCTGTTTTAAACAAAGGTGTAACCCCTGATAAACGCTGTAAAAAAATAATGAACAGCTTTTGAAAGTTGATTTATATTGTTTTTTATTCTTTTGTTAATGCTAAAAAAGGATACAAGTTTAGGTATACTTATACAATGTTTGTAGATAATAATCTTATTTATGGTAAGCATGTCAAGTGGGGGAGCGTGAAATGTTTTCTCTTTCCTAAGGGGTCTTGACAAAATATAAGTGAGAAGCACTGAATTAGCAGAAGGCACTTTAACCCTTTCCCTACTGATTTTTTTTCCCTCAAAAAAAAAAAAACAAACTTATTGCATACATTACTTGTTTATAAATCTGGGATGCTTGGAAAATTAGTTTAACATTTCCCACTTCCATTTCCACCAATAAATACCACTGGGACTGTACATATTTCCCATTAACCGCAATACTTGTACAAAAAATGTGCCAAAGAAGTGATAACTATCACCACAGCTACAATACATAGTAATCAGCCTGGGGTGCCCATGTCCGGTCCTCGACAGCCTATTTTCCACGTAACCCTCATCCGGTACACCCGATTCAAGTAACCATGATGGTTATCAGACTTTTGCAAAGTTTGCTTATAAGATGGACATTTGAATTTGCTGTGGTCATGGAAATACACATAAATATACCTCAAAAACAGGCTCGATGGGGTCTCCCAAGGACTGGACTTGGCCAAATATCTTTTGTACACCGAACAATATGGAAAGTGCGATATTCCAGTATAAATGCTCATCTTTAAAAACATGTTCAGCATTACTGTGACTGCACCCTAACGACCAAAGCAGCTTAAATGGCCACAGTTTGGATTTTAATCCCTGATCATCTTGCCTTTTTGTTGTTGCGAGTTACGATCAATCCTATGTCCATGCTAGGGTAAGAAACCTGATTGGGGGTCTAGTTACGACACACAAGAGAAGGGTGCAAATAAGGGTTGTGGTAAATGCTAAATATGACTTATTGATCTTGGTCAAGCAACGCTGAAATTAGCATGCTACAATCTCTTTAGACATGTTATAAGAAAGTATCTTATATTTATGTATTTGCCTTTTTATAACCATTATAATGGTTTAAAAAACAAACAGCGTGTAAAGGTATGAAATAAATTGACCATCTTTGTTCAACACAATTTATGTTCATGAACCTAGTGGGAGACATAATTTTCTGAGGCGTTATGCACAATACAAAATATGCAGGTTCACTGTGCTGTCAGTGAGTTTGAATGCGTGTAGTGTTAGTTCAGGTTAGCATGGTTGAGGCCATTGCAGCTAGTTAGTGTATTAGTGCGCCTAGGGGTTTACTTTGTTAGTTACTGTTGGCTCAATAAAGCAATGTGGTGACGAAAGTGACGTTGTATGTTCTAACAAGCAGTGGTAGGCTATATTAATTTAACCAATTAGGTTCACGCAGTTGTATGTGCTCAAAGATGTGCTGTTTTGTCAGCCAAAATCTTGCGATAGAGACATCGCAAAGAATGACTAGATCGATTTTGTTGATGATATTTACAGTTAATGGTCAATACAAACATACCACAATGAGATTAAAAATGGGGGGGGGGGGTCAAGAAAGGTTACTTGAGGATGTGACATCAAGAAGTTAACTCACTTCCCTCAGCCTCGAGAGCAAAAGGACAAGCACATGTTCTCTTCATCCCCATCATCACTCCTCTACACGTCACACACTACAGTAGGGCATAGCGTGGAATTAAAGCTCCATGTTTGTGGTGGAGACACCCAAAAGTTCTCCTTACTCGTTCGCCGGTCGGCCGATACGGAATAAACCTGACCTTTATCAGTCACCGAGCAAAAAAAAACAAACAAAAATAACCGAGTAACCGGAAATGGCGCATTGTTGGGATATCATCGTTTCATGGAGAGTTTCTACTTACCGGTGCTCGGTTTTGAGGGAACATTGTGCCCGCCAAACGTGCGTCTCCGCGCGGTTATTGTCCTTCTTGTCCTCCGGGCGAGGCGCAAATACTGGGTCGAGGAACACGAGGCTTTTGTTATTCTTTTTTTTTTGGCACGGAAGCTGTACTTATGGCTCGTTCATTCCTCGCCTTTCTTTGTTCTGCCAACTGCGCCTCTCCCAGAGCACCGCCGCCCGGCTCTCGACGCGTGAGGGCCGGCGCAGGAGGGGCGAGGAACCGGTCTTGCTTGGAAGCCTTTCCTCTCCACTAAAGTCTCCCAAAACTTGAAGATATGTCCGTCAGCAAGTGCGATATCGGGTGGCCTCGCTTCTCCTTTTCTCTCTCTCTCTCTCCCGGCGAAGAGGAGGAGGAGCGGCTCGCCGACGGACACACAACACAGCAGCAGCACATTGAATGCAGCCGCAGCCTCTTTTGTCTCCCTCGTTTGGCCTGCACTCCTTTCACACAACACTCCCTCACCCTCTCCCTTACCCTCTCTCTCCCCCCTCTCTCATCCTCAATGGGACATAACATATGAGTTCTTCAAGGAAAGACGGGGGGGGGGGGCTTAAATACACCCCCACGCTCACACACATCCATAGTTTGTTTTTAATATTACGACAAGTCCACACGTGCTACTCGGTATTGCTATTTCGTGAAAAAGATGAGCTTTTTATATAATTGGGTTTACATCAGTCGGCGTAATTAAAAAACACATTTATTTAAAAGACGAGGCTCCGTGGAATTGTTTTCAGTAGTGATTGAATGAAATTCTCCACGTGGGGCTCAGCCTCGGAGCTGGTGGAGCGAGCCAATTGGCGTCCGGCAAACCCACGTGGGGAGCAGGCGGCTTCTGCGCTGATTGGATAAAAGGGCTTCTGCACGTCAATCAAGGAAGGAAGGAAAGGAGGTGGTGGGCGTTTGAATTAACCCCTTGTTGGCGGCGAGGGGGTGGTGCTTGGTGGTGTGGAGGCTAGTATATTGAGATTGGGTGGTTTTCCGCTTCTCTCGCCACAGGTTTGACGGTGCTTTGTTAAACATCTTACATTTTGTCCTGGTTGGCGTGGAGGGAAGACTGAAAGATGTGCATCATCACCCCCCCCCCCCCCCCCCCCCCCCACCCGCCCTGTGTTTTTGCTAATCACCTCCTCAAGGGAAGGATTGGACGGGCCCACTAGTGATAATGTAGCAAACACACACACACTCGCACGCACGCGGGTGATGTCTTCATTGTTGCAGAGAATTATTCCAGCCAAGAAGGAAATAAATTGTAGAAAATTGGTATTCTGGTGGCAAGACCCCTTTAGCGGGGCTCATAATTAGAGAGAGAGATATTGAAAAAGCAATTTCTGACAGTGGAAATCACAACCTGCCAGAGGTGGAGTTGGAAAATATAGATGTGTGTGCATGTTTGTGTGTGGCTACAACTATGTGTGTGAGAAAGAGAGGGGGAGGGCGAAGGGGGGAGGAGGAGGAGGAAGAGAATAAAGGATGAAGGACAGCAGGGGGGATGCTGAGAAAGACGAGTCAGTGGGGGGGTGCACATCAGGGATGAAAAAATTGTGTGTGCGTGTGTGTGTGTGTGCGCGCGTGAGTGCGTGCGTGTGTGCGTAAGGGAATGGAAGATGTGGCGAGGCAATTGTGGAAGGAAAAAACACATTTTATTGCCATTTTTTAACTCCCCCGCTGAATTTTAATGCACAACATCTCCGATTGTGGCATCACATTTATTAGAATAAAGTCAAAGAGGAGAAATGTGACGCATGGGAAGCGGCTTCTTGTGGCGTGGAAGCAGCGGGACGCAATGGCGGTAGAGGGTGTGAAGGTGGGGGGGTGGGGCAACAATAATATAGATAATAGAAAAGATAAGTAAAGGACACACACTGCATATTGCTATTGGCAGGTCAGATGAAGGTGTGTGTGCATTGGCCGGATTCCAGCGGTGAAATCGGTTTTCCGCACAAGCGACGGGACATCAAAGTCAAGCCAACAATGGCAAAGGAGAGTTTTGCTTTTAGCCGTCCCGTGTGAGATCGTAAAACTGCGAAGGTCGCAAGGCGAGCGCGAATGAACACATGGGCGCATGCTGGCTAAAACAATGGAAAAAGGGGACGATGATGAGGACGGGCCTGCATACCTTCATAATCACAACTTGCAGCGCAGGAATGCGGGGAGCACCTGGGGAGGCTTGGAACGATTCCCATAGACCTCCGCAGATGACTTCATCGAGTGTGATATTGAACAATAAACGGAGTGGTCATCTGGGACATTCTGGGGGTTTCCCGAGTGGGGCCGAGTGGCTCATTAGTTTTGACTCACGGGTTTTTTTTGTTTGTTTTTTTAGGTACACGAGCAGACAAATCATTGCCGTAACTGTTTACCCCCCTGACTGCACAAATAAATTCGTCAAAGAGGTTTAACAGTCACAATAGTAGGCCTAACTTGTAACGAGTAACGACCAAGTATGCTGGGAAAGCGTTTGTGCGATCGTAAAGTGAGCTTCAGTACTATCGTTCAGTACACAGGAAGTTGTGTGAATAGCCTTACGGGAAGTGCCGTGTTAGCTGACGAAATGTTGCCAACTTATTAGCTTGCCATAGCCTGTCTTCTTAAATTGTTATTTTACGCATGCAGGCATTTTCAGCAGTAAAAAGTTCATATTTTTCTACATTCTAAAAATTTACCAAATTATGGGTTAAAAAAAAGTGCTGACTCTATTATTTTAGTCAATTTGACCCGACGTTCAGGGTTGTTTTACTCATAACTCAATTTTTTTATGTTGTCTTGTACAAAATGCCCAATTTTGGGGCTGTCAAATTGACCCAAAATTGATCTAATATCATTATTTTTCCATGTTAAATTAATACATTAAAAAAAAAACACTTCCACTTGCTTTCAACTGTAAATGACCAATCAGGTTATGACTAACCACGGCTTAGCTGTTTTCTGGGTTTGTGACTTTGCAAGTTGAGCTGGGATTGGTTTCTACTACGTGTGGTATACCATGATGAATTTACAGCAAGTGGCATCATTTTTAAAATAAATTAAAAAATAATGGTTATCAAATAAATTTTACAGAATTTGCAATAATTAGTAAATGGCACAGTGGCACCATCAACAAAGAAAGGCTGGTCGCATGTTTCCAGCCAGTGTTGCTCTTTTCTCATGAATAAACACATTTACAGTAGACTAGAGCAGTGGTTTTCAACCTTTTTTTCAGTGACGTACCCCTAATGAAATATGTTTTCAGCCGAGTACCCCCTTAACCAGCGTTTTTGGGTTAACTAAAAAAAAAAGGCCTAAAAACATGCCATCAGTGTCTGATTTATTTATTAAACTTTAAAATCTTTCAAACTAAATTTGTATTGGTCCACAATATACTGTATATTCAACAAAGTGTCAGACATGTTCTCGAAAAGAAATATTTATAAATAAATGTTTGTCAGAACGCAGACAAACAATAAAAAATAAAGCATCCTCTTTTGGGATTTAAGTAAAAATCTGTTCACAAAAAAAAAAAAAAAATCCTTAATTACTAATAAATATTTGTCCAGAAAAACATAATCAACATAAAGTGTCAGACTTTACCTGAGCCTTGAGCAGAGGTGATGTTATTTTCTGTCAACAATGGTAATAATGTCAGTAATGCGAATAATTGCATATGAAAAAGAATATACGTACATAGTTATCAACTAACTGTAGAGAAAATATGAAGTTTTTACCACTGAAAATGCCTGAATAAGTGGACTATCCCTTTAAATGCAGCTGAGTCTTACAATATAAAGCGCCCCATTTCCCTGGCGTCTTTAAGCTGGGGTCAAAAATGGCAGGAAGACAAGGCCATAGCGCTGTTACATGGAGTAACACCCTCCCTATGTTCACCCCCTTACTAATCTAACCCTCCACCTCCCCCGTTCACCCCCACCTTCCTTACCCCACTCCCACCATCGCTGTCCCCCATCAGACAAGCTGGGTGTCAGAGCAGAGACGGCGCAGTGATTTATTGGTCTCGGATCCTCGGGGACGCAACCTCAACCCCACCCTGATGCGAGCCGCTACACGCACACAAACACTCGGACACACACACGCACACTCACACAAACACACGCACACACACGCCATGCAGCATCCGCCACTCTCCCATTGCATAGCCCCTTGGGGAAAAGAAGGGGGTAATGACCCACATCAGCAGTGGCGCATACACACGCAAACACACGCACGCACACAGGCAAATACAAATAAATACCCCTGGTGACACACATGAAACAGATGCATATACGCCCACGGCTATGTGAATGAGGGTCCTCAGGAATTCCAGCGCGGAGGCCCCCCTAATGTTGTTTTCTACGCTCCACAGTCTCCACCTGATTCACACACTTCATTTCAATGACAAGGCGTATTCATAGTTTAATTCTCAGTTGTTTTCCTTCACCAGAACAAGACTAAGGCAAAAGGGTGAGATGAATATTTTCTTTCATCGAATGGAACAAAGGTATGACATGCCCCAGTCTTTCAAAGCTAGGCTGGCCTTGAGCGTCAAAGCTGCACGCCAGCACAATACAAGCACCCCAGAAAAAAGTAACTTGCAAAATTAATTAACTTGAGTATTGTTTTGTCTTTGGCTTTTTGTATTGTTGGCACCATGTTGTAGCCTATACACAGTGTATAAATCGCTAAATTTTGCAAGACTGCATCATAGGCATATAGTGTATAGCGTATCGCAGTTGGATAATGCGAAAAAAGACCCAAAATGGCCACTTTACACAAGAATAGGCATGACTACTTGAGAATGCAAATGCACCTCTGCGGGTGTTGTCATTTTCTCTTATGAACAAACCCATTCAAGGAAATTTCACTTAAAAGTGTGAACTATACACAAGAAACTACTTCAGAAGGCTGGGTGTCAAAAGTAGCTAAATATTTCTTTAATTCTTTTTTTTATTCTTTAATTGACATAACAGAGAGGAAGGAAGGAAGGAAGGAAGGAAGGAAGGAAGGAAGGAAGGAAGGAAGGAAGGAAGGAAGGAAGGAAGGAAGGAAGGAAGGAAGGAAGGAAGGAAGGGAGGGAGGAAGGAAAGAAGGAAGATAGGAAAAGGGCGGACTGAAGGTAGGGATGTAAGATGTTGTCATAGGTAGGAAGGGAGTGATGAAAACGATGATTCCAGAAGGAACAAAGGAATAACAGAAAAAGGAAGATTAAAAATAGAAGCAAAAGCACGCTCTGAAGGTAGGATGTTGTCAAAGGAAGGAAGAAAGGAAAGGACGGATAGAAATACTGATGCAGGAAGGAAAGAAGGAATGTAGGAAAAAGGAAGGTAGAATGTAAGATTTAGAGGATATATGATAAGACAGGGATATAAGGTATAGGATATAGGCAGATATATGAATTGCAGAATGAATTAAGGGAGAAAGCAAAGAACAGAAGGCATCTTAAAGGCAGGAATTTAGCAGTGGTGGGGCATCAGGGCCAGCAAGAGTTTTTAGCCAATTAGAATTCAACTAACCAGGCTGTATGTAACCCGCCTTAGCCAGAAGCCAGGGCATTTACACCAACATGGAGCAGGCTTCTGCGCAAGCCCAGATGGATATGTCAGTGGCCCTAATGCATAATAGACTGCTGAAATTGTAATCAAGCCATAAGTTCGCCATCTAGAGGCCTCACGTTGAACGTGACGTGAGTGGTTGCTTACTGCAGAAAGGTGGTGCAATGCTCAACAAGGAAGCAACTGATTGGTTTAGGGGCGTAGCATAGCTATTAGCGAACCTGTTCCGACTTGGCCATATTTCTGAGCTAACCCTGGCAAATAGTTCTCCTGCGAATGCTTTTTGCTTGCAAAGGATCGATTTGGTGTTCGGAGCTACACTGGATCGGCAAACTTCAATTGTTTAACCGAGGCAGCAACGAGACACCAAAGCACGGCTGGACACACGCTCTACGGTGCTTTTATGGGGATACCCGAGTGGATATACAGTATTGTACATCTCAGTTCGAAGGTAAAGTGAGCTCCTCAATGCGCTATGGTGTTTTTAAAAAAACTTTTGGAACACCTGAGTGGATACACTGTACATCTCAGTGCCAAGAGAAAGAGACCTCCATAATGAAAAGGTGAAGAAAAATTGGAAGATATTGAAAGGACTGATCGATTGTGATTGCCGTTTGTTTTGGTGAGTGCAAGCCTTTTCTTTATTTATTGTTTCATATTTAACACGTTTGTGTTATTTTATTTCATTCATATTCAATTCGTAGTAAAGAAATATAATTACGTTCTTTCTATTTTAAACTGAGATTTTGACTTCATAAAATTTCGTGGATATTAATTTTAAATTAGTTCGATTTCTTTTTAAGTTTTGACAGCATCACGTATAATGACAAGTTGTAATAGCGGATGCGAATTTATTGACGTTTAAAAGCTCCGTAAAATAGCCTGTGTAGGCCAAAAATAAGTACGTGTGTGCATGAGGGCCAGTTATTCGTGAGTCTGACTTCACAGAAGGCATATGTGTGAAACTTACTGCCCGCCACTGGTCCATTAATATTGTACTTTGTTGCTGATTCTGCAATGTATGTTTATATCATTAAAAAAGAAAAAAGAAAAAAAAAAGTACTGCCCGCCACTGGTATTGAGAGTTGATAGGATGGATAATAAGAAGGAGTAAATTAGTAAGGAAACAAGGACTATGTGAAAGGGAGGAAAAAAAAAAATTGGTCGCGCTGTGCAAACAAACAAAAAACAAAACAATGCACCTATTTAATTGGGGTTTATGAAAAATAAACTAAATTGGAAATGACAATTAAATAAGAGCACTAATGTTCAATAGTGCACAGTAGTTTGCCGAATGATCTTTGATTATCTACTGTAGGTGGAAGAAAGTTGCTTTTGTCACTGCAGAGTCCGTCTAGCCCAAGGTACACTTTTGCTGCACACTTTAACGTTAAGTGATTGGTTTGCGACCTTTCACAACACTGGACCTCGTTTTACGGCAACACATTGTAATAGCAAACGTGTGCCACACAGCGTCGCTAAAGTAGCGCCCAAGAAGGCAGTGATTTGAATGGCTACGACTTTGTTTCTTGTAATAAGGAGCATATTGATGAAAGTGGATGTTTGTGTGTTGCTGTGACCCCCCCCCACCCACACACACACACATCACACACACACGCAAATCCTCGAGGGGCCGTGT
This sequence comes from Hippichthys cyanospilos, assembly GCF_059441005.1. Classification (NCBI taxonomy): domain Eukaryota; kingdom Metazoa; phylum Chordata; class Actinopteri; order Syngnathiformes; family Syngnathidae; genus Hippichthys; species Hippichthys cyanospilos. The sequence continues at coordinate 16,902,827 of NC_142378.1, read as the reverse complement.
GGACGAAAATAGCTGCGCAGTTATGGCCGTTAAAGTAAATTAAAGCCTGGCTCGCACCTTCACTGCGGACCAGAGAATTTTAATGCAGAACAGAATGAATGCAAACACTTTATTCATATTTTTCGAGCGTGTGTGAGTGTGTGAGCTGTTATAAGTCACCTTTGTTTTGTTTGCATTGCTCTTACGACTTAAGACACCACTGTGTGATTTTCTTGGCTAATCAAAATATTAAATTCTTTGTCACTTATTGTATTATTTCGCTTAATTCTCGAGTTTATTTTCAAATGAGTAATTGCTGTTCAGAAATGCCAGATTTATACCGGTACT
>NC_142378.1:16780000-16897500 GCF_059441005.1 Hippichthys cyanospilos | reverse complement strand
ATTATTTACTAACAATACAAATTTTTTACATACATTTACATAAACATACAAACACACATTTATTTTCATAAAGACACTTCTTGGCAGCATTCTTAAGATAGAGCATGTGCGTCTCAAAGTGGCAAGCAGGGTGATTGCACTATAAAAGTAAAAACGAAAAAAAAATTACAATAAATTAACACATTTTCTTTTTGTGTCTCATCCTTAAATTTGACTATAAACTTTAAAAAAAAAAAGTCAAGCAACATGGTAGTGGTATATGCACAGAACTTTACAAATCCACATTGCAGTCTCACTCACACAACATGCATAGCCACACAGTAGAAAAGGATAAAAACACACTCAAAACAAACACACAAACAAACAAACAAACGCACAGACGCACGCACGCACAGATAAAACTGAAATGACAAGTCTGCCCTAACAATTTTAATAATGCAAGTAATGATCAAGGGGCTAGATAAGAACAAAGAGCTAAAAATGATTGTTTGGAATTGAGTGTCAATTGGCTTTTGATCTGATCCAAAATGTTTTGTTAGCATACACAATATAAGAGGAAATTTCAACGTTTTAAAATTACAATTTTGTAAAACAGCAACTTTCTTGTGTATTTTTTTCTTATAAAGCTCTGACTTTTTACCGTATTATAGTCATTTTCTTAATTTTGATTTTGGATTTAAGGCAAACGTACAATCTGGTCTTGATTTTAATAGCAAAATTGTTTTTTATACGTTCTCATTAAAATGAACATTTTCCCCCATTGAAGTAGAGTATCAAAACTTTGGGACCAAATTTCAACTCAGTTCTCAGTATGACAAGTACGATGAATACCAGCGCCACCTAAATATTTGACAAGTGGGGTTCGATATGAATCAAGGTACATTTTAAAGTGAACCCCTTTGATTGTTTTGTTAGATTCCTGATTATATTATTGTTTTCTGTAAAAACAATGATACAAAAAAAAAACCTTCCCCTGGGGAATTCAAACGTGTTCATTTTGCGGTTTCCTCTAAATTGGAACACATAAGCGTGAGGAACCACAATAACTCTTGCTTTTTTTTCAAATCTCAATCTTGCTTCTCTTATCCCAACACTACAATTGCATTATTGTCTTTGTCAAGGCAGAATTTGTCTTGTGTTGAATTGTGCAGGTGAACCTGATGAAGGGTCTCATGAGGAAAACCCCTGTCGTTCCATGCAGTAATGCGCCTCCAAGAAAATCTGCACCCAAGTGCAACAAGAAAAGCTCGAAAAGCAAAAATGAGAACGAGTGAACGAAAACCAGCTTGTCGCCGCCCAACGATCGGATCGGTCGGCGTTGCGCTCGTAAGTCATTTCCAAATCTTTGCCTTCAACGTGAACAAGCGGCGCGCGCGTTTGTACAGTACGCTGCCTCCCGGAGAACAAGGCGGCGTACGGGAGAGGACGAAGCCCCGCGCTCAGTCTAGTGGTCGTGAAAAGCAGACGGGAGGTGAGTGGGCGGGGCCATACCATGCGCTTGGCGTGGGTCACACCGGATGACAGTTGTAATGATTGCCGTGATCCGAGTCGACAAACTGAAGGCTGGGCTTCCTCTCTGGCTCCTCGCTGTCGGCGCGCTCGGGTTTGGCGCGGCGCGGTGGACGCTTCTTGAAAAAGTCCGACACGAAGCGCACCTGCAACGCAAGGCGGAGGCACACTTTTGGACACAGACAAAACAACAAAGGAAATGACACTTTTCTGTTGAAACGTCACAACATCCAATCATCCATTTTCTTAGCCGTTCATCCTCGCCAGAGTCGCGGGTGTGCTGGAGCCTATCCCAGCAGTTATCGAGCAGTGGGCGGGGCACAACTTGAACTGGTTTCCGGACAAATCGTGGGGCACACAGATATAAACAACCATTACCACTCATAAACACATCTATGGAATATCTGAAGTGTCCAACATACCGAGCATTGATGTTTTGGGGAACGTGGGAGGAAACTGGAGTACCGTATTTCTCTGTGTACAAGTCGAGTTTTTTTCCCTCATTTTCAACCCTCATATTGGGGGAGGTCGACTTCAACCCGCATAAATCCAAACCAGACCAATTTCCTCCACATATCTGTTTGAATAACATTAATTTGAATGCGAAAAATCATATGTCAATTACAAGGCTTAAATAATTATAAGTGCCTCTAATTTGGTATAGTACGCATCCGTTTTAGTGCATTTGCACTTTCAAATGCACTTTTGTCAAGCGCCACCTTATTGCCTCTTTGTTGTTAACAACAAGGCAGTGTGGATAGGTTTTGCGGCGGACCCATTATGAAAAGAAAAAAATGGCCTGACTTTGTTCAAGACAAAAATGCAAGAGTAGTGTGGTGGCACGCGTGGATGTCAGCAGGTGGGGAGAAAAACACAGCAAAGAGCAACCGATCTACGCTCTCATCTCGTCACTTGGGTACAAGGGAACAATAAAAGCATTTCTGGAGACCTCTATTTCAAAGAACTTGGACAGGTCCGAAGATGACTACCCGTGGAAGAGTAACGAGGATGTTTGCGAAAATGACGAGCAGGAAGGAGAGGACGGACGTCCGGGGTTTAAATGGAAAGAGCTATTTGGCGTGTCAGATAGTGATGATGACTTTTAGGGCTGTTAGAAAAAATTCTTTTGAAATTCAAAATCTATGTTTGCAGCACATAATAGTTTTTCCTTGGGATACTGGAGTCTCCTCAATGCACAAAACTGTGGTAGTTTTCCTTGTAGAAAATGATTTTTAGATTTTTTCTTCTTGAAAAATGTGACTTAATTTCAAAATTATTACACTTTAATTTTCTATTATGTTTTTTTTCCATAGCCTTTGTGTGTGTTGGTCAGCTTTTTCCATAAACACTTATTACCTTATTCTAACAAATTACATAACTCCAATTACTGTCGTTTTTCTTTCAATAGTTCACAATTTCTCTAGTATTCTTTTTTACTCTGCTTGTACAGCGACTGTACTACGTCTAAAAATCAAACAATGTTGCAGTGTTTTTTGGATGCTTTATTTTTTCATTTGTTACAAAATACTTGGTTGTTGTTGTTTTTTTTTTTTTGTCTTAAATCTTCCAAGAAAAATGTGAGTGAGGTGGGCAGGAACAATAAAAGTTGTGAAAGTGTGATCAAGTATGTCTGGCGCCCTCCCTGCACAGACATTAACACACACGCACACCTGAGGGGAACACACAGGCACAGGGAAAGCAGAGGTAGTAAAGCGCAAGGCCCACGAGAGAATCTAATTGCGTGCAGCACCACGAAGGCCAAAGGTGGCCTCTCATTTCCAAAGCACTTAAGTACGTGCTCACATGCTCACACGCACACACATTCCAGTGCAATGCCCAGTGTGTACTTTTTTTTTTTTAATTAAGATACTTTTTTCTTCTTCAATTTTGTAAAATTGCAAAATTATGACCCTTGCTATAAATTACAACATTTTTCTTCAAATATTATTTTTTTTACTTCAAACTACTATAAGATATACAGCATTCAAGACATTTAAATGTATACACAAAATTTTATTCAAAATTACATTCTCACAAAATTCTGATAGAATTCTGATTTTCGCTCAATATCCCAAATCGGCACTGAATTCTTTGAAACATCAATAAAAACAAAACCCAAGTTATTGTGTTGGGTTCCAGCGGCCCTTGTACATGTCACTCTGGTGACCTGGGGCCCCTGGCATCTTACTTAGAGCAAACAGTCTCGACACGATTTTTTAATCAGACCGTCAAATCAGTGCGGCTGTTAAATCCTTTTCCTTTTCATATTAGGCAGCTAGTTAAGGGCAAGCACCTCCTTTCTCAACAGCAATTTGAAACAGTCATCCATGCCTTCGTAGCATCGTGGTCGGCTCACTGTAATACAGGATACGTGATTTTAGAATCAACGAGTGGCTTAATGAAGTAAGATCGCTGTCAACAAGACGTATGTGCGTCGATTATCGGCGGCAGGGATGATTTGCAAATAAACCGACTCAAGATGAGCACACAACTACGATTCTGGTGTCCCTGCACTGGATATCTGTCTGTACATTCAAGGCCTAATTTCAGGATAGTGGTATTTATTTACAAGTCATTAAATGGTCTGGCCCACACCTGCCGGTGGCCTCAAATCTGCGAACCAGATGCAACCGAAGGGGCTGAGAAATAAGCGGAGCCTCAGAGGGAATCAAGCCCTTTCCAAGGCTGGTCCTTGACTCTGGAATGACCCCCCCCCCCTTCCATACAGCTTTAAAACTCATCTAAAGTCACATTTTCACTCTGTGGCTTTTGACTTGGCACTGTTGTATTGTATTTTGTTTGTCATTGCATGACAATCTTTACGCCTATGCACAGCACTTCATACACAGCAATGGCTGTTTTAAAATGCTATGTACTGTAGGTGAGTGATATGAGTTTGATTTTTTTTTTGTAAAAGTATGGATTTTGCAAATGAAAATGCATTTTTCTCGTTACTCGTCAAGCGAAATAAAGTGTTTTTCTTGTATCACATTTCCTTTCAGAAAATTAAGACTATGTTAGGGCCCAGCTACAAATTTATTTTCCCTCCAAATTCAAAGTTTCCTTTTTTTTTAAAATTCTGACCATTTTAAGCAAGACGTAAACGTTGATGCATTCTGGTAAAATGTTAACATTCGAAAAACAAATGTTAAATACATGATATTACAACTTACATACACTACAACTTGTGAACCTAGAAAATTTTGTTCTGCAGACTTCTCCTTTCTTAAATTACAGATTTGTTGTGATAAAATTAGGACATTTTATTCATCCTGGATCATTTTTCGTGTTAAACTTCTTTCATAATCATCCATGCATTTTTTTTAAACTTGTTAAAATATGACCTTCACCATCACAGACACATAGAGTACACCCAGGAATTTCCACAAGATGGTGCTGAGTGTCATTCCAAACAATAAAGAGTTCCAGCTGCACCAAGTGAGAAGAATGGTTTGACTTTCAGTCAAGGGTGTGTGCGTGCGTGTATCATGTCACACTTCTTTCCCCGCTCACTTCCCGTCTAGATGAAATGTAACAGTGAGCAAGAAATGAAGCCAAAATTTTCCTGTGGCCAGAATTGTGTTAAACATGCTCTGATGTGGACAATCCCACCCACGCTTTCTTCCTTGTCAGTACTGCTGTGGCAATGAACACAGTGTTACTGTAGAAGGGCCCCCAATATTCATGGGAGATCCCCTTGACTAAAAATAATTGAACTCATTCACTGCCAGCCCAGCGAATGGACTTTTGATGTCTAAAAAGAAAAATCTGTGATGTTAACAACTTGTTATGAGCAGTTATTAAGCTTCGCATACTCACGTTGAGCACTGCGACGAGCGCCCCCTGCAGCAGCCCCACTAGCACGTCGCTCCAGTGGTGCTTGTAATCGGAGACGCGCGTGTAGCCCACGTAGACGGCGAAGGCCACCAGGAAAAACTGCACGGTGGGTCGCAGGAGGCGCGCCCACTTGGCCACCAACCGGGCCTGCACGTACAGCTGCGGGTGGGACAGAGATAGGAAGCTCCCGTTAGTCGGATGAATGCTATTAGCTATAACGGAGACACGATTACCGATGAAGGATATGAATGTGTGTTTTCGTTCTCTAAAGTCATGTATTTGGTTCATGGGGCATCAAAACTTAGATTTTCATTCATTTGTATTACGAATGTTCAATGTTGTGTGTTTTTAACAAATTGATGTTCTTATTTTTTTGTTTTATAGGTACTGTACTGTTGGTTACTCTGCTGTAAAAGTGTCAGTTATCCAAAAAAAGAGTCCATATGACTTCAGTAGATGGAGCTCCAAACAACTAGACCTCAACTGAGTTCAACATTAAGAATACGTCCTTGTGGACTGGCCATGATGTTTTTTTTTTTTTTTTTAATTGAAATAATGGAAAAAAAGCTGGCAGCTGTCCAAACTGAACCCGAAGGTGCAAAATTTGGCATGACACCTCCAAATGTCCACATGCAAAATGTCCAGCCCAACTACTGATAAAGAACAATGAACCATATTATTAGTGCGCTTTGAAGCACACCAAATGTACAAAAAAAGGTGTATGTACAAAAAAAGAGGACATTGCTGGTTTGCTTGGCCTCCTGTTGCACCGCCATGTTACATTTTATTACTTGTCTGTCGTCTCTCTGTCTGTGTCTGTCAATGTGTGTATGGCTGTGCTTCTGTGCGCGTGTGTTTGTCGGTCCGTCTGCTTCCACGTACATGTGTGGGTCTGTTTATGTGTGAGGGATTAGGCCAAGGCTAATCAAGTGGAACATCATGTCTCTGCTGGTAAGGAAGCAGCCAGGTCATTGCTGACAACTTGCACAATTTTCCCACCCAATTTATCAGCATGTTGGGGGAAAAAAAAGAAAAACATTGCAGGGCTTTTGGGCCTTGATGAGGGTAAAGTGCCAAGGTCTTTGCATGCGCCATTTGTGGACGATTAGATCGGATCATGTGAAACATCACGTCACAAGGAGCTTTCCATCAAATACATGAAAGGCATCATCAATCATTGCAAGGTAGTCAAGGGTCATGTACTTTCAAATTTTAAGCATTTCTCTCTTCCAACACCAGTGGTAAATAAATACACTGACTTGTGACTAATCCGTTAATGATTCTCTATTGGAATGCTAATATAAAATTAAGTTTTTTTCTGTGTGATTTGGACCTGTTTTAAAATTAAATTAGTTTAAAATCGTTTTTAGATTAGTTTGTTGTGTATTTTTTTTAAATGCTTGGTTTTAGTTTTTATTGAAATTTGAAATGTTCATCAAATTAACATCATAAATTGAATTACCAAATTGCATTACTTGGCTTGTCCATTTTGTCGACGGAAGGAGTTTGTGCTTGTGAAACAGTCACCCTTCGTGCACTGCAAGTCATTTATAACACTTATGATTTACAAAGAGTGTAATTGTTAACATTTTAATCCCATAAAATCCAAAACCAGTCCATGACTTGCTTCGGTTGCCTGACTCATCAAAAAAAAAAAAGTACCTGCTCAGCAATATTAAATGGTGACTGAAGTTGTAGGCACCTAACTAACCACACTAAAAGAAAACATTGAAGAATGTCATAAATTTTGCTTACCGCAAGGAAGAGCATGCAGTACATGCCGAAAGATGAGTGACCCGAGTAGAAGGACAACCTGGAAAGAGAACATCATGTGAATACATTGTTTTAAAACTATTTTCTTCATACTTCAAAATTCAATTACAGACGGCCAGATTGAAAACGTCCAAAATGGTTAAATGGACACAGAATGGCAGACTCCCCATGTTATTTTGGACATGGGTTCTTAACACTTTTTGTGGAGTTACAACAGACAAGCCTAACAAAATTCATGCTCTTCAGTAAAACTAGGATCAGGGGCTGAATCCCCCAAATTTCTTCAAGTTTATCTTGGAACCCCCGGAAACATCCAAAAAGAGCCTAAAATGGCTGACCTCCTGCATAAAGATTTTTGATCATTCTTGTCTGCTCATGATAGCAATGGTACCCAATTTTCACGTTGCTCAGGGTAACTTGTCTCGGGGGCAAAAATCTCAAAACCTCTAGGAGGTCTATCTTTGAAGAACCTTTGAAAAACACCCAAAATCACTCCCAAATGCTCGTTTTTCCGTCTTTTCAGGAATGGCCTCTTGGGACTTTTTGCGGAACTGCTATTGACCATCATGAATACTAAATTCAATGTTAATCAATAAAACTGGTTTCGGGGGACCAAGTCACACCCCCGGGGTCAATCTGGTGATCAAAATGAATTCCACTGGTGATCAAAATGAATTCCACCACAATGAACCCAGCAGCACAGTTTGGTATAAGAATAACAACATCTACCTGGACTCCGTGACGTCAAGAGGATTGCCCGTGCAGTTGATCTCCTGGATGTAGCCCTTGCACACTTTAGGTGCACAAACGGCCATAAAGTTGGGCCTGGGGCGGCCGATGGTGAACTTGGCTAGGTCAGTTAGCGACTGGCTGACAGCAGCTCCGAACAGGAAGGTACCTACAACCTTGTAGAGGGCGGCCACGTACTGGTTGAAGTCAGAATTGGAGTAAATTCTTTTACTGTACACCAAATATGCTTCTCCAGATGAGATCTGAATCAAATAAGGAAATCAGTATGAGGAGTGAGTTAAATTTGTAAGCAGTTGAAAGGAGAGAAGAATGCTTTGTGAGCTAAACCTACAATGACGACTGTGCAGGAAATGGTGACGGCGGCCAGCATGCTGTGGCTGATGGTGTCCGTTTTGAGCGGGTACTTGATGCTCTCGTCGTCACAGTACACACCCCTCTGGTAAGGTTTGAAGACGATGGTCAAGATGATGAAGGGCAGTGCGGCTGTAGGCACAAAGAGCAAAAGCAGCATGACTTGAGACGTGCAATTGAACATGACCTCGGCTGACAGTGAAAAACTATTACACATAAGGAAAGGGTACAAAGGTCATGAATTCATAAAAAAACCTTTATTTGTCCGGCAAAAGGGTGATTTGCAGTCAAATAAATGTAAAATATTACAAGATAAAGTTGTATTCTATAAAAAAGGAGCTTCAAGGCGAATTTTAGTACGATTATTTTTAAATCGACCGATTTGGTCAATTTTTTCCCAGCGCTACATGGCAACGTGCACTTCTTAACCAAATATACGAAAAAAGAGCTATGTACCGTATTTTCCGCACTATAAGGCGTATAAGGCGCACCCTCAATTAATGACATTTTAAAATGGTTTCCATATATAAGGCGCACCGGATTATAAGGCGCACCCTCAATTAATGACATATTTTAAAACTTTTTCAATCACAATATAGTAATACTCAAAGTAATAACAATAATAACTCAAATAATAACTCTAAACTCTCAATAGCATAATAACTCAATGTCAATATGACCAACCTTGTTCAACTGTAAACACACAAAAGAAACAGGTAAAGCTTATCAGTTCATTCCCCGTCTACGAATCCCAATCTCAATATTGATCCATATATAAGACGCACCTGATTATAAGGCGCACCATCAGCTTTTTTTTTTTTTTTTTAAAAAAAGGCTTTTAGGTGCGCTTTATAGCGAGGAAAATACGGTAAAAAAGGACAAAATGTGTACTTTTACACAATACTTTTCACGGTAAAGGAACCGTGTCTTCTTTACAATGTGGCCTTTATATTCTGTTGTACACATACAAATAGCTTTCCACAAACAGCCATGCTACCTACTATAAGCATCACTATGCTTACCAATCAGTGTCTGTGTGTTGTCTTGTTTCCAAGGTGATGGGTGCTGACATTTGATTAAGAACATAGCAGCAACAAGCAGCATGAGTGTCCCTGAGACACTATCAAGACCAAGAGAGCAAAACAAAAGCTTTGTGTGTGCTAAAGGGAGCAAACCAAAAGTTCTTTATAGGATCATGTCACTGGGCAACCTTGGAGCGATGCACTTCAGCCCAACAAGGCAGACAACACACAGCTTTTTACCTTGATACATCACAAGACTTTAGTCAAGTCACTGAAGGGGATTTGAAGAGTGTGATTCACAGACAGACACACATTGCTTTAAAGGCCAAGTTCACAATACAAGGTAGTGAGCAATACGTTCGCATACATCCTGGTAGTAGCATGAGTCAGACTGGAGAGAGAAAGAAAAAAAAAAAGGACTTGCGTTGCCCAAGACACGATTGGAAACTTATATTACGATTACAAATATTAGAAATGAGGCTCAAGGAGGCTGTTGATACCAGCAACCACTACTGTCGTTGAGTGTGATCGGTCAGTCGAAAATTGGCCCGTCACTCACTCCCATAATCATCGTCTCACCTCGAGCCCACAAAATTAAACCAGCGTCATCCTACAAAAAATAAAAAACGAAATAATTCTCAGAAAAAAATAAATACTGTAGTACTACCAGTACAGTATTAAGTACTATAGTGCTATTACAACTTGGCCTTAAACCAGTGCTTCTCAAATATATTTTGCCAAGCCCCCCTTAGAAAAGAGAAAACTTTTTGCGCCCCCCCCCCACTTGACGCGCTGACTATAAATAAGATTATTTATGAAAATTGTCGAAGTATATCTAAATCTGCATCCTTTTAAATATTATCAAAAGAAAAAGCAAAATAAATCACATTTCAACAACTGTTATTTTTTACAGTGTGTATACAGGTTACAGCTTAGTATAAAATAGAAAACAAACAAAAAAAAACCAAGTGTATCAAAAAAAAGGTCAAAATTCTTATTTTATTGCTAATACACTTCACACGACAAAAACAAAAAATAACAAAGCCTTTGCCCTTGGGTCATCCACGCCTGCCTTAAACCAAAAAACAAAAGCTAAGCTTCACATTCTGCATTTCAGTCATCCAAATTAAGTAAACAAGTTTAAGACAAAATTAGTTGTTCACACACCACAATTCCCAAGTTCTTGTGTAGGCAACCTCTTTCCTAGAGGTTTTTGATGTCTCTCAGAAGCCTGATAACGATCCCGTCCATTTGAATCCAGTCTTAGTCATTTTAAAAATGCTATAATCGTCATTTGTCAGTCCGTCGGCAAACATGATCGACGTACAGTCCGTCGGCGAATGTGACAGACGTTGTACAATCCTTCAGCAAATGTGACGGACCACCGTACAGTCCGACGGCAAATGTGCAAGTGACGTACAGTCTGTCAGTACAGACGAACGCCATAAGGCACTCTGCTGGTGATAATTCAAATTGTTGTTTTTTTAAATGCTTCTGACTGATTAACATCTGGTCTTTGCAAACCTTTTACCAGCAGCAGCCAGTAATTATTATGCATGGCCAGCGCACATCTACAACACCAATCAGTCTTTTCTTTTTCTGAAAATGTTTGCCTTAGTGCCGCCACCTTCCTGTTTGTAGCACATTATCCATCTTGGAAGCAACTTACTTTCTGCAGGTACGCCTGCCTGACAGGGATTTAATCCTGTAGCTTTTGGATGGTACATCCTGCTGCTCTGCATCTTCTGTCTCCAGCTGGCTAGCTAGGAGGCATAAAATGATACCAGAGCAGCATGCTTTTACGTCCAACTATATTTCTTGTGCATCTACTTCCAAATATGACTTCAGATATTTCCAGACTGCTGACTCTGGAACTGTCTGTGTCAAAACATGACATCAGCCAACACTAATGCGGAGTGTTTGCCTTTAAACTCAACTGTTTTAGCACATCATTTATTAAATGGTGCAGACCTGTGACCTAGCCAAACGTTTATTTGCTTTTTAAAATCATTGTAAATGTCACTTAAATTACATGCATGAATTATGATGACAGGCTAAAAATACTTCATGTTTGTTTAAGTTACTCAATGTTTTCTGTTAAAAGGTTGCAAAAATAATTAATTACAGTGCGGACAGCTATTCAGAAACTGCTTTATTTTAAGGCGGACGTCAACTCAAAAGTTTGGTATTTTCTAATAATGGTTGTTGTATTCTTAAATCCAAATTAAGTCCAATAAAATAACATGCATTATGTGACGTTCGCAGGCTGAGCCCTACCTAAGCGCTCAACAACAGTGATATCATTTTTAGGCGAAAATAACAGGCAAAATGGCCGCCCCTTAACATGGCTTATGATGGGATTTTGAATAATAATAATAATAATATATTCATTTGAAGACCATGTTTACATACATGGGCTGCATGGAAGATAATATTGTAAAATAATTTGGGGGTTGACTTCCACTTTTAAGCGCATTACGTTCGTCTTACGTCAAAATTGGACATCAGGTAGTACAGTGGACACTTTGAGGATTTAATGTGCGATTTTTACATTTTTTTTTTATTAGTCCTCTAATGCTTTTTTTTTTTAACCGACAAGAAATAAATTGATGTGTATTACAGGAAACAATAACATTTAAGAGAAATAAACAATAAAATAGAGGTAAATGAACCATTAATTAATATGGGATATTATCTATCTAGTCTAGCCCTGTTAACTTACTCAAAATTGACTTGCAGTCTTTTGAGCATACTGTAAATCACGGCACCGTTATTACGATGACTGTATTTGTTTCTTATCAGCGCTTCAAAAACTCCAAACCTCAATTAGCATGTAGAAAATCTCATCAAATGGTCAAACAAACAAACAACAAAAACAACTGACAGTGAAGACTTTTTTCACTCCTTGATTCATAATTACAGTAGTTGATTTTTGGCAATTGATGTAATGTAAATGAAAAGACTTCGAAATTCTACCAAATGCTTATGTTGGCATAAGGGGCAATATAATAGATGTGTAGAGTCAAGCAAACTTCTGAAAAGCACACAGACACAGTGCGGCGACGGGTCAAAAATAGACACATCTGTAGACAAACCGGGCCTCCAAGAGACCACGAGACAAGCCCGCAAGACGACACGACACCACTTAAAGAGCGAGGCCTTGGTCTCACTGAAGCTTAACTCAGACATCTTGCTGACAGCGTGGATTGACTTTATTTAGAATAGAAAAGGAAGAAGCGTCTCCCAGGATTGGGCACCTGGCTTCTAAGAGCCGTCTGTCTGGAATGTGGCCAGGCTAATCTGCCAACGGGAGGTCTGTTAGAAGGCACAGGATGTTGGGATCAGGCTTTCCTTCCTGGATTAGGGCAGGCCCACTTTGTACTGAATTTTGATGCTTGTGGTCCCCGAAATAAAGCCATATACTGTAATTATATAAAAAAAAAACCTGAAATATTGCACAAGGAAATGAGCAATGTTAAGCTTTTGAGGAAATCTTACAATACATGAATAAAGTCCATTTTATAGTAGAGAGATGTTCTTTTTAGAGTACAACTATATGTATGCATCGTTAAATATGTCATAAAGCATTAAGTAAATATGTAAAATAAGGTCACTTAATAAAGTCACTTGAACACAGAACATCAGCAGAATATTTACAATGTTACTACTAGAAAGTCATATTAGCAAAGAGTTTTTTTTTTTAATAAAAGTTACACAATAAAGTGTAGAATAAAGTTGAGGGAATAATGCTGTTATAATACTCTAAAGAAATTGTCATTGGTTGTTATTAGAATAAAGCCCGAATATAAGAATAAATTGACACTCAAAAAAGAACATTGTAAGTCCATACTCACTTAGAGTTCATTAAGTCATTGCTCATTCTTAGAGTTGTCAAACTATAACAAAAATTACAGAAACCCTAACCCTTATGTTAATAAAAGAATTAACAAGAATATTTTGATATTTGTAATATAGTTATTATATTTTTAACTGTACAGTATATAATTACAGTGGACCCCCGGGGTACGGCATCCTTGCTTTACGTTTTTTTTTTCCAGTTTACGACGTGATCTGCGACTTTCTTTCTCCCCCACTCTACAGTTTTTTTCCCACTTTACGACAAAAACAACCGTCATGATCCGAGGGTTTGGCAGTATTTGTTTTGGGTCCATCTTCAGGCGTTTTTAGGTAATTGCTCTTATTTTCTGGTCCCGTCAAACTGCCTGCGCTGCGACGCGTCACTCGTCTGCGTCACAACTCCCTGTCAAAATGACAGCATGGTACAGACTGGATTGCGTATGAGTACCTAAAATAACTATTTATTGTGCATTTTACTGCTGAATTCAAACATTCAACATTCATCATATTTATTTATTTTGCAATATCACAAGAAAAAATGCTACAATATTGAGTAAAATTTCCTCTCATACCCTCACGGGACATAGGTTCTGCAAAAATTGCAGAATGTTGTAGTTTGTATTTTTTTGAGTAAGATTTTAAATTACAATCACTTTTTAATTTTGACAACAACTTGCAATGTGCAACTTGCAAGTTGTATACACAGTCTATATATAAAAGCAATCTAATCTCGGGAGGCTATGACCAGTTAAACGACTGTGCGGAAAGAAAATGACTCGTTCCTCTCATTCACATCCTCCCCTCTGTTTTTATCCCATTCATCCGCTTGCCTGTTATTGTCTTGAGTGCAGCATCCTCCCACACACTTCTCACTCTCATGTAAATATAGAGGCAGCTCTATTTAGAATGCACATGTGCAATTACACCGGACTTTGGGGACCACAGTGGCACGTCGCTGCCTGGATGTTTATTCCGATTTCCATCTGGATGTCCCGTCAAAGTGCACCTACTGGGCCAACCTGCTGCACCTGCCATACCGAGGACGTTGATTCTCCCTCAATTTTCACTAACGCAGATGTTATTTTCATTGGTTCTATTCATATGCATATTTTCAAGGCGTGTTGAGGGAGAGGTGTTACTTGAAGGTTACTTGTGAGCATGCTTTGTGCCGATTTTCATATTCCTGGCTTTTGGCAGTGAGAAGGTCACATGCAGCTTCCCTGTGGGATTTGCCAGGCCCATAACAAAGTAATTTTACTAGTTAGTGGCCTGGCAAAGCTTTGCTGTCTGGCAAAAAGCTTCCCAGTCACATGGACAGCAAAAATGTGCATGTCATGCCAATCACTTTGCAAAATAACAAAGCTCTAGTGCGCAGACGAAAGAGTCAAGTATCCTCCAATAGTCTTCTTGCAAATTCAAAATGACGAGTATCAAATTTGCTGGTCGTGGCTTGAGCCTGCAGCTTTCATTGGCTTCATTTGCTAGATTTGTTGCTCAACAAGTTATTTTAAAGAGATAATAAACTTAGCCATTTTCAGTAGTAAAAAATTAAGATTTTGTCTAGAATTATTTTGATAACTAAACTTATTGTACCATGTAAAATTAATACCTTTAAAAGCACATTTTTCCTTTGCTGTTGACTGAAAATGACATCACCTCTACTCAAGGCTCTGGTAATGACCAATCCCACCTGTGCTAACATTGTCTTTAATGAAAGCTCGCTAACTACTGAATCAGTATGTGTTATTAAGCACATAAATAGTACACCAAGACAACAAATGGATGTATGTCAAGTAGGGCTGTGGGTTTGATTCTCCCTACCATCGAGACCATGTCTAAGTGTCCTTGAGCAAGACATTGAACCCCCAGTTGCTCCTGATGCTGCGTCACCAGTAGGTAAATGACTAGTTAGTGTGAAAGTGAAAGTCCATTTACCATGATAATCGGCGATATTAACAATTAAAAGCCGGCTACCTATATGTCAAATCAAGCACGTTCAGTCATCCTACCACCAGGCGGCAAACGCAAGGGACTTCATTAAGCTTCGGGCAGAAAACATGGCTGAGGAGTTCTCTGGTGAATATGCAAACAACTTCTGGCGCGCATGCACACAGAGGTGAGTAGTCTGGGGGAAAAAAAAAAAAAAAAAACGCTTGGAAGAATTTCGATTGTTTGAATCTACAAGTGTCGTTTGTATGCTGGGCCTCTTTCTGCTTGTTGGTTCCATCATGTTTACTGCATGCATGCAGTAAGTAAAGCATGAACAAACATTTTGAAGGTGACGTGGAGCAACAAAACTACCCGACGCCCCATTTTCTCTAAAAGTCTCGGCCCGAACCGGCCTGACTCAGAGGGAAGGTATGTGCTGAGCCTTCACTGCTGGCCTCTGGAATTCCAACTTAGTGGAGGAACGCCCAACTTCAACAGTCACACCAAATCCTGCTGCTGCCCATTCTTTTATTTTTAATCCCTGCTGCTTCGCCTGGGCCATCATTCACACATGCTTAGCTGTGGGTGGATGTGGCGGGTGGCGGTGAGGTCGTCCTACGGTTGCCAGTCAAAGAGTCTGGGTTGGCTTGAAAAAGTGCTTGAGGCGGGCTACACAGGTCTTAAGCTAAACCATAAGAGTCCACAGAGGGAGTTCAAGTCAACCAGAATGAATGTGACTTCAAAGACATGCAATATACACACACTGTGTGGCCTCATGGAATCATGAGCATGTGACAAGTGTGTGTTTGTCTGAAATTTCAACACTATCGTATTTATGGTCTTAATCGTCCTCAAAAGTCATTAAAAAAACAAAAACAGGTGCAAACTGTTACGTTTCACTAGGCTTCAAAACAGAACTTCAGAGAAATTAATGGACACTCCGTAAAGCACCCTACACTTGACTTGACTAAATGCAAACATCAGTCTGACATCCCTTTATTAATATTATAAACCAAAACATTCCACAGAATAAGATCCATAAATACTTCTCCAAATCATTTTAGATGACTCTTAAAAGTAAAGGCCTTACCAAGTTGTTACTCACTCAGGTGGATTATTTACTGACAGTGTAGCTGCATGAAAAAGGCAACGGATCGCCCAGTCATACTTGTCATGTCATTGGCAGAGGAACGCCATGTGATGGCTGGTTATCATGAAAATTAGCTCCACGTCATGATACTGACTCAATACTGTGTCATGTATATTTGACTGAATGGGTAAAATGAATGAAACATGCACATGACGCAACACCTAATAATGAAAATGACGGAATGTACCGAAACTCGAAGAAGGCAGAAATGTCTTGTCAATCTAAAAGTATAATGAATTGTCTTTTTTTTACTCACAATCATTAACAATTACGTAACAATTGGGGCTACTGTTTTCGTGTTATATGTTGATTTTTGCGTGTGTCTGTGTGTGTGTGTGTGTGTGTGTGTGTGTGTGTGTGTAAATTTCCAAAATGTTTAATAATGACAAGCACGATTCTTCCATTAGGCTAACAATGAGGGGAAATTTTTCTTTTAGGTTACAGCAATAATGTGATTAGATATGAGATAAAGAATGTTATATCTAGTCTTGCAATCACTATGTCCAACACAATATTCATTTAATGATTAATAATAAATGAGCATTCGTTAGTATCAATGGCCTTTTGTCATGACTGATAATAACTGATGATAAATAATAATATAAAATAATAATAGATAATAAATGACTGACAATAAATGAATTTAATTCCTATTTTCTTCTTCCTTCTGAAAACTCCTCCTGCTGTGCTGTCTTCTTTCTTGACTTTTGATCCGTATGTCAGCGGCATGGCTTAGCCTTGCTTTATTCAAAAGTTGATGTAATCACAATACGCAAGCTTATCGCATGCCCATCCCATTCAAAGGTTTCTTAGATTCTACACAAGAGAGAGTGCGCTTTTAGAACCATTAGAGTGAGAAAAAGACGATGTTTGAGCCCCAGAGGATCACTCGCGTGCTACGTTTCCATGACGCTGCTCTCCTGAGGAAAAACTGTTCCCACCAAAACAACTCACTGAGAATGCTGGAAGACTCATTTCCCAACATAAAGTACAAGCCTCCCAGGAAAAACTGCAGCAACACTAATAAAATGAGGATAATATGAGGAACCATCTGCATTTTATTGCCGAAAGAGCTTTGGGGAGGGAAACAATAGAGAAAAATATACAATCTGTAGAAGTAATTAATACACGGACAGTGATTGTACAGGACACCTTATGTGAAAAAGGTATGCAAATCCATGTGTAATGATTTGGAATGTGGGTGTGTACATGATGTGTTTCCTGCATGAACAAAAACACACCTACTAAGGTGGAAAAGGTAAACCCTGGTCGCCTCTTGCAGACAACATTCACTGACTCCAACCATGTACACTAGCCATATAAGCACACGTCACAATCTAACTAGGACTATATATTGTTAAGGGCATAAAGGAGGTTTTCAGTGCCAACCACCAAAACCACGAGGAATAAACAGTGCGCTCATTTGACTTTCTTTTTTTGACAGGGACGCAAACTTTCAAATCAACATCCGTCCACTGGACGCAACGTTTTTTGGAAGGGTGTGCCAAAAGACATATTCACATAAGAATCAGGATTCTCACTGACCAAATAAGTTGATTTAAAATGTCACTATATCAATGTTGAAACTAAAAAAAAAAAAAAAAAAAAAAAAAAAAAATCAATGCGCTTCCTGTCATTTTTTTTTCCGCTTCAGAACTACGTTGGAGGCGTGCTGTGCAATGACGTCATTATGCGGCCCATTCTGGAAAGTCACGCAGTGAGCCACGGGACGCACAAATACTGACAAGAGAGGAAATTCACACATCCCGTCCTTATTGAAAGCAGTCTTTTCGTGTTTTGCGTGAAGCACGAAGCCAACACGGCCACAAATCTAAATGCAACAATTCACTCCATGGCTAAAGAACCAAGTTTGTTCACGGATATAGTGATTGTGTAAGCACTAAAAGTGTCTTTTCTCTATAGCAGCTCCCAATCATGTTGAAGCTGTGATTAATTTTCAGCCACCTTCGTACTAAATAGAATCTATTTAGTCGAAGAAGGCGACAGTTTAAAGATCAACTATGACACCAGACTTGTCCTCGCTCTCTCGCGCGTGCACGAATTAAATGAGCTACCTAGGAACAGATAAATACAGAAAACAAACGGTCTACGATCAAAACAAAAAACTTCAGCATGTTCAAAAACTAAAACGAGATCAAATACAAATATGTTTGCAATTTCCAGATTAATTCTCACACACACATATTGCTCACATACATGTAAATGAATGAAAATACTGTCTATACTGTACTAAATAATGTTACCATTGTGATTGATAAAGCTCTTGGTCAAAGATGAACAAACTGGTACACATTTCATTGTTTGCACATTCTCTCAATTTAGCTCCTCACTTGAAAATGTTTATTTTCACATCTCATTTGTCATAAATGTACTGAGAAATATTATTATATTTCATTTGGGCATCAGTTTTTTCCACATATTTTGTATCTTGTTCCACTTTTTTTTCCCATCTTATTTTAGCATAAAAAAAAACAAAAAACTAAACAATTTATAGCTGGTGTCAAAGAGTAGCGGTTGTCCACATGTTATTTATTTTTTTTAAAGGCATGTTGCTTATAAAGCAAAACTTTGTAAATGTAAAACAATAAAATAAAATAGACACTGTTTCCCTTTGTTATGCTGTCTTGCAGACTGAAGTTGCATGATGATTCTTTGCAAATCTATAGTTTGAAGGAGAAATCATTTTTTGTTTCAATTGAATCAAATAATTTTGAATTGAAAAATGATTCTGAATTAAATAGGAGACCCCCAAATCTGAATCAAATTGAATCGCAAGACAGTCAAAGATTCGCACCCCTAGTTTTTTTTTTTTTCCTTCATCAAAATATTAATCATTGTCGGGACTCCAAACATTTCTGCAGGGATCCATTGATTTTCAGTATTGCAAGTTCCAGGAGTCCAACAGTTCCCAGAGGTAAAATGAGCACTGAATATATGAGAAAATATGTAATTGCAGTAGTGCACTATATATGACAACGCAGTTGCACACAGCTCAGCTTGCAAATGACACATAACAAAACTCAGATAACACATGTGAAATCATTTTCATTTGAAAGCAAGAGATGGATAAAAGCGAGTGAATTTTGCTGCTTCATTCATCTTCCACAAACATAACATCAATCACAATGGTAGGTTTATCCTCCAATTACAGTGTTACTTTCCTACTTGGCCAGGGCTCAGTAGAAAAACTGCAAAGAGCTGAATTCAGAAGTAAAAGAGCATTCTTGGATTCATGCCAAGAGGAAAAGAAACAGGTATTGAAAATAAAAAAAGCTATATGAGACGATTAATACACAGTTATTCAGTGGTGAGGCTGTCTGACAAGGGCAGGTCCAACTACGAATGACACAAAGGAATCACTCCCAGATTGGAAGTGCTGCTTTTTCCGCACTATAATTCCCTCCACAAAGCAAAACGGAACATTTATAGTTCCAAAAAATACATTCCAACAGAATGACTAACAAAGTAGAATGGAAATATTTTGGTGAGAGGGAGAACACATGCAAACAAAACTACTAACCAAACCGGAAAAGTATTCCAAGACAACCAAAGGTCAGTATAATTACAGAGTTTGTCAACCCATTATTGCATGACTTTATCAACCTATTCAGTGAAGGATGGGGTGTGTCTGGGGTGCATGGAAGGATGCAGTTGAGAACTGGACAAACGGATGCGGCAACAGTCCAACCGAGCACCGGATGCAGAATATTTATGTAACTCACAGTCATCGTGAGAACCAAACTAAAGCCAGTGGACAAAAATGACATTCCTCCAGCCACTTTTTGTAGCGCGCATGTCGGAAGACGTGTACACCCAGGCCTAATCACGATGAGTTCATCAATTGTGAACACTTTAGATCGGGAAATAAGTCATTCAGTACCTGCCATTTTCTCAGACCCTTTTTTGTCCTGAGGCTAGGAAAATATTGAAAAAAATATATAATTATGCATAAATCGCTTTGAGATTGAATGAGATAATTTGCAAATATTAGAGAACCCCAATGAAGCTGACCAATAGTATCTATTGTGGCGTGGTGTGGATTCTCTTTCCGATTTAAAAAAGATAACACAATTCAGAAATCATCGAAACCTAAAGTCATCATTAATATTTTATTTCATATTTAAAAACTGACAGTGCATATTTAAAAAAACATTTGTTTGTAAAAATGCCAGATAGACACTGGCTAGTTTGCTAGTTTGCAGTCCCTTGGCAGGTTGATGTAACATCAAGCATGAACGGAAAACAATTAGATTGACAAATATACACAATATTTACACAGATTATTCATAATTAAGACACCAACAAAGCTAGTGCACACAAGAGATACACACTTACTGTAACATGTTACGTAAAATAAGATAAAATATATTTGTAATGGCTAATCGGTCTGAGGAACCTAATGCAGCATGTTCGCACAAAATACTTTTGCTATAAAAATATTTCTAGGACAAGTGATCTCAGCAGAAAAAAAATATCCAAGGACACCCTCATAACACTAATGGTAATCAATTCTAGCTAGGATGGATTTTTTTTTTTTTAAAGAAAATTCAACTAAAATTTTCATGATGATTATTTGAAAAGAGTTTTTTACCATTGTCCACTAGAAGCTTGATTTAAAAAAAATAAAATAAAGAAAACACAAGTGTTGGAAATTTTGCAATTTTTCCAAACCCTTGAGTATCTTTTTTTTTCTTTCTTAAAGCAGGTTAAAGTCCTTGAGATGGCATGAGCAAAATCATATTGTTTGAAAAACCACGAGCTAAGGTACTTTACCATGGTAATCATGGAGTAACTCAATCTGAACACTTTTGACCTGAGCTACGTGCTTCTAAAGTGCTAATATTCTGCAACTAGCATTGCCTCAGCTTTAAAACTGTGAGAAAAGAACGTATTTCATAAAGTTTCATTTGTCTAAAGCCAAAGTAGGTAGAAGTAATTGGTTTTGTAAGTACTTTGCATTTTTTTTAAAAATACAGCATGACTTGTGCTCCTGGTAGCGGAGGGATTTTGTAAGAAGGACAAACATGTCAACTGCACGCATAATTATACAATACACATAATACAATAATGGTTCTTGGGAGAATTGTGCGGTGCTGGAAGTGGAACATTCCTGGCTGGATTCTTGGCAAAGAAAAAAAAATGGAAGATCACATTTCCATAAACAAACATTCCAGCTTCCAGCACTGTCCACTCCACTGAGGAGAATGGAGAATCATTTGGGAAAAGTGGATTGCATATAGAAGAACGCGCTGCCACAGCGTTACCGTTGGATAGATAACATTTGCATGACAGATAAACACATTCCACGGTAACTGTCACAACAAACCCATTTAGTAAAATCTTGTCAAAAAGATTTTAAGCACACTCACCGACGAGCACGCATAGCACGTCCATGAGCACGTACAGCTTCTTCTTCACACTCTTCATGTTGCTTCGCCGTCGTTCCAACTTTACTTTTGCCGCATTGAAATGTAGAAATAAGCTCAAAGAGCACCAGTAAACAGCTCCATTATGCTCGGCTTTGCTACGTTAACAACAAAAAACGTAACTTGCACTACGGGTTCTTCCGGGATACTTTCCCGTTTTACCTGTGCGCGTGCACAAGCATACGCAACACTATTGCCTGTCTGTGTCAAAAAGCGTGAAAAATGTCGTAAAATTATTATGTAGAACTGAAATAGTAGGGTGTCCTGTTCTCTTTCAGGAATCGTTGACGAGAATCCACAGAGTGAGAATTCGAAAGTCTATCGAGTCTACGCTGTTATGAGAAAGTACTACAGCGCAGTGAAGAACACTACTCAGCAAGCCGGGGCGCCTCCCCCTTTACTTCTCATTCTTCCTTGCCCATCCCATTTCCTGTGTTCCATTATGAGAAACGGAAGTTATACAAAAATAATAAATAAATAATAAATAAATAAAACCAAACATAAATAAATACATAATAAAAAAATATTTTTTTATTGTGGTCATTCAAATATGACGTCAGAATGAGTCAACTAACGAAAATTACGGATTGAATAATGGAACTGAATTTTTCATCAGACTAGAACTAACGATGTTAGAACTAACAACTATGAATTTAATTGGAAATTTCATACTATTTTAAAAAGTGAAGTTTTATTTTATGGAGAAAAAGGCAGCGGTGAAGAGTGGGAAATTACATCAATTTGCGTCACAGTTAATCACGTTTTGGTTTGCTATCGTGGAAAATGTATCACATCCACTCTGGGAGTGAGTCCTTTGTATCATTTGTAGCTGGACTTGCCCTTGTCAAACAACCTCACCACTGAATAAAGGTGCATTCAGTGTCTCATTTTTAAAAAAAAAAAGTAAATACAGTGTTGCTGTTCCTTTTCCTTCTGCCATTAATCCAAGAATCCACTGTAAGGTCGTTTTGCTTTTCATTATTGAATTACCCTATTTACATTTTTTTACTTATCTCAGGGTAAGTAGGAAATTAGCACTGTAATTATCGCCAAGGAAGCATATAGAAGAGGTGCATCTTGTCTCAGAGACAAGTTTTATGTCGAGAAGCTAAGTTTAGCCTGGGTTGTTAGAAGTTACAGAGATTCTTCTCAGCAAATAATCTATATGTCATTTACTTATAATGATAGTTGTATAAGGAGTTTGAAATATTTAAGTGCTTTCGGAATTAAGACTCAGTTGTCTTTATTAATCAAAATAAACCATTGGAAACACTTCTAGTGTTGAAGCGTTGAATGCCGGTCAAAAAATAATTTTAACAGTAATATTGTATGTTCTATGCGCCTCTTCTAGTCTAAACCCAAACTTGATATTGTGTTTGTGGGAACTGCATTAAGTGGCAAGGTGGCTGACTAGTTTGCACATCTGCCTCACAGGGCAGAGGTCGTGGCTTCTGGCTCTCCTGTCTGGAGCTTGGATGTGCTCCCTGCGTAGGTGATCTCTAGGTCAGTGGTTCTCAAAGTGCTAATTTGCCCAAAGTTAGTCGTTTGTTGGTCCAACTTGTTACTGCAGATAACATTCTGCCTAATGTTAGTTTTTATCTTCCGCATGTTATATAGTGTTGCCTTGTATGTTTAGCTCATTAACATTTTCGCTTGTGCTAAGTATTTCCTTGAAGAATTTCATTGTGGTATTACTATGCATATGACAATAAATTCTTGAATGTTGAAGGTTAGCGTATGCAAATATTTTGCATTGATAATCATATTCAATTGCATCTAATTATTGCATTTATTGTATTTGTATTGAAAGGAATATCATTTGTAATTCAGTTATATGATTGATTTAATCCACGTTATTTGTGTACATTTAGTGTGGTGTATATTTTTTGCATATGGGACTTACATGAGTTATGTTTGGTGTATTATTATTTTTTTTGGTTTGACAATATAGATGAGTGAGAGCTGTACTACTGACAACTAAATTAAAGAAGAGTTGCACTTATTTGCTGTCTCTCTACCTCGATAGAAGCAATTGTAAAAGGACAGAACATTGGGTTATTAATCAAAATCTATAAATTTGTGTTTGTTTCAATTGAAATTGTGAAAGTATTCATGACTTCAATAAAGCAAATAAATTCAGCCAGTTTAACATATTTTTAACAAAGTAATTGCTTTGAAATTTGTCAAAATGTGTTTTTGTGCCTACAATTGCTTGCTAACAAGGCAATGAAGCTAAAGCGACATTTTATTTTATAACTGACTAAATATGACTAAATAATTGGCAACAACCTTTTTAGAGGAAACGGTTTGTTATAAGGAGGCGTGCAATTTTCTAAATTTCAGTATACTGTAGCTGAAAAGTAACAAATATACTTGTTGTCAAATTGAATATGTTTCTGAATTGAAAGGGCACTTATGCTTGCAAAAAATAAAAACAATAACTTAAGGCAAACATTTACAATGTGGGTTCTTAGAAAATTTGCTTCCTAAAACAGGTCCCTGACTCCAAAAAGTTTAAGAACCTCTGCTCCATGTTATCCAGTTTCCGTCCAAAAACATGCATGCATTGGGCACTTTAAACTGTCCTTAGATGTGTGACTTTTTTGTTTTTGTCTCATTTAGGCCCAAAGGTATTGGTTCTAGTTCACATAGGTGATAAAGAACCTACCTTTACAGTCAACTTCACTTGTCTTGTTATACAGTGCATTTAAAAGGTAAAATAAACATGAAAGTCTTGCATCAAATTAAGCAGTTTGTTGCCGCTCTGCTTGCAAATATATACATATTTGTGCTTAAATGGCCAAGTCTGACCTTCTTAGTTGAAGTTCTGTCAAGAAAAAAGACAAATGCATGAACGCGTTGTTGGGAGAGAAACCTAATGCATAGTGTTAACATCTTAAGGGTTTCACCGGAGAAAAGCGCTTCAAAAGTGTTTTTCTGCCCCCTTCTGGGATTCTCCAGTAACAACAAGCTCCATAAACAGCATTTGAGAGTTGTTGGATTTATTTGAAGAAATAATGCTGAAAACATTTACCTTATATCTGGAACGGGTTTTAGCATTTATTTGTGGACCAAATTTCTCAGCGCTCGCTTGACTCGCACTCACACCACCTTGATCCACTCACAAAGCCGCTTTGAATAAACCATTTGATTTGACACCTTATCTGGCTACACTATTTTTTCTTGTCTGTCCCAGCGGTGCTCGGAAAATCGATTTGATTGACAAAACATGAAATGGTTATCGAAAACTGTCTTGTGCATTGCTTGGCTGCCTTGTACACGTCCACTTGCAGTTTTTGTAACAGAACCGTTTGATTGACACATTACAAGGTTACACATCATTTTCTTCCTCACAATTTGCCTGCAGTACAGGCACAATGATAGAACTCACCTGCAACGATACACTGAATACATTTGATTGAGACACATTCTGCTGATATTTTACAGTCTTCTTGCACTGTTTGTCAAAACTGTGGAAATACTATTGGCAAACCCTTTCCGATTAAATTAATGCGCTCTAACTTCTCTAACTTATTCTCACTCTAACTCTTCCACAATTGTATAGTTTAATCATTTATTATATATTCTTTAACAAAATATAATAATTAAATGACCAGAGCAGAACAATACATTATATACGAAAAAGTGAAAGTAATAGAAACAGTCCTGCTCACACCAGGCCTTGTTTGACACTCCCTTGTGTAAACGTCCATCGCACTTGCTTCGCTGCTATTACAGGAAGAGCTCAAACAACAGAAAAACAAATAAATAGGAAGGATAAAAGATGACAGACAGGTGATCTAGGGAAATACGGGGTATATTCTATGCCCCTCCAGTTTATACCCTAGGTTATAATCTGAGTTATGCTCAGGGATGATGCAGTACGATAGTCAAATTGAACCCTGGGTATTGTTAAGGAGAGTTTTGTTCACACCCTGGGTTATATCCTGAGATTCAACCCAGACATTTACTTGCATTCAATGTTGATTTACCCTGTGTATAATATCAGCTGGTCCAGTTGGGTTTTTTTTTAAACTTGATGAATCTATGGTTTATGTTTGAGAATATTGATAAAGTCAGGGGTAATTATGTTGATATCCTGGGTTATCAACTGACCCGATATAGTTGAATTCTGGTTATAAATTTGCCCAGTCATAATTAGGAAACGGCTATCATCTAGGGTAGTTCAGTATAACAGTGGGAATAAGTAGGGATAATGCACGAGAGCCTTGTGTATATTCTGAATTCATCCAGAGTATGCCATGGGTTCCTACAATTATCTTGTTTAACCCTGGAAACTGCAGGCTTTTGTTCATGTCATACCGTGGATTATATTCTAATCCTGTTCATGTGCCAGTAATGTCAGAGATATTCAATGTGACCCAGGTCATAGACTGGAACCATCAAAATCACAACATGCCTCCAACCTGAGTTGTCTAGTTTAACCGTGTTCATAAACTAGTAGATGCGCTGCCACATTGCTGATAAAAAAATGAATGAATGTTTGTGTTAGAAAAAAATGGCTTAATCACACCTACTTTACTATCTTTGTGGCACTCTGAATGCAGCTTTGTGACTTTTTCCAATACTCAAAATACTCAGCATGAATGTTACAAGGAGCCAGCACTACTGTACAAGTCAATAGTGTGAAGGAAAAAAGAAAATCCTGCCATGGATTCTGACGTGATGATGAGTTCAAAAAACTCTAAAAGCATTTGTTATCTACTTAAAGACATAAGCGGTACGCATGACCAGAAACAGAATAGAGACAGAGTGCCTGACAGAGCGGAGAGAGGATTTTTGTGTTAAAATGAAATCATCTTTGTGTGATTGGACTTAGAGCAGCATCAACCAGTATTCTTACTGCTTCAAAGGGGATGCAAAAGTTCCAGAAGCGTTTTTTTTTTTTTTTTTAGGTTGTTCTGCTTGCTTTCATCAGTTGAACAACACATCTCTACTCAAGTGGGATTGCTCACAGGAAGAGAGGTCACTGTAGCAGGTTGATAATTGCAAAGAAGCAGGATAGGAGTTCATTAGGTGGGGAAGAGGAGGCACGCAGCAGGTAAAATCCCACACGTGAGTGATAGGGGAGTCAGTCACATCACCTGCTACGCTACAATCCTGGGGGACAAAAGGACCATCACACATATGGAACTGGAAGAAGCCCGGTGGGCCTTGGCAGTCTTGGAGCTGGACCGGACCCGCACTGCCACCCGAGACGCAAACTCTCTCATCCGACAAGGCGGGCAGAGGGAAGGAGTGGGTAAACAGGTCCGGAGGACAGCCGGCACCGCATGCCAGCGGTTCTTCTTCTGGACAGAAGACGTCAAAAGGTGAGTTAGGTGGGAAATGGCTCATCCATCTCTGAGGGAGTAGTAGTGTGAAAGGGTCAACAAACACACTTTAGTCCATTGATTCTCAGAATGTTCTCTTCAATGGGAAAACACAGAGAATAATGTCAACATGTAGCACTGTGCCATGTTGTATTACTCATCTTTGCCCAATTCAGGGGTTACATTGTGTCATGAGGCAACAATGTAACACTATTTGCATAGTTGACAAAGCCAGATCAGTGTTTGTCACCCGAAGGCATACAGGCAACCTCAGTGTATGATGGTAGTGCTATTCGACCCCGACGACATTACATGATTTTGGAAACTACTAGGCCATGGTCGATATCACCAACCAGCATCAGATTTGTTGTTTTAACAATGTCTAAATGACTTTATATGACTACAAGGTCATTCAAGAGAGCATATACTTTTGCCAAACTGTTAATGTAAGTGAAACGGATCGTTGTTTGATTGTCCTAATGTTTATGGTTCATAAAGAATTGTGAAAGAATTGTCAACAAACACAAGGTACAATTATGACTTTGGGAGGTGACAAGGTAGTAATGTCGCATTGCTCTAACCAGTAGCAAAATACATTACGCATAAGAAATACTTTTGTATCCATACCTTAATCAAGATTAAAACAAAATTTGTTGTTTCAT
The DNA here is from genome assembly GCF_059441005.1 of Hippichthys cyanospilos. Lineage (NCBI taxonomy): Eukaryota > Metazoa > Chordata > Actinopteri > Syngnathiformes > Syngnathidae > Hippichthys > Hippichthys cyanospilos. The sequence continues at coordinate 16,869,879 of NC_142378.1, read as the reverse complement.
TCAAGGGGGTGTCTTGGGGGGCATTTAAAAAATAAAATACTGTACATAAAATCAAAGTGCACCTGTTTTAAATACTTTGAGGAAATGAATTTCAGTTTTATTAACTATTTCCCTATTTTTCATGTATTTGATGTAGCAGTGGTCATGGAAAGGAACAAAATGACCCTAAAACCAAAGTACTGTATCATACATTCTGTGTCATTTCAGGCAGGTGTTCTTGAGATTTTTTTTTGTTGGTCTACAAACGATCTATCGAATATCATTAAGTGTAAAAAAAAAAAAAAAAAGAAGACATGAAGCAATGGCAACGACATGTGGTGGAGTGGTTGGAAAACGTATTGGATGCACCACATGCATACTATAGTTAAATTTGTCCTATTTCAGTAGGTTCAAACAGGAGCAGGAAAAGTTCATTATACACACATAAAAATAGTAAAACCCATTTTCTAAAAAAAATACATTTGAGTGTTTGGATATTCACAAAGAACACGATAAAAAAAAAAAAATGTTTTGATGTTTGATCTTGATATAGTGACCTAAACTATAAGAGTTGAATATGATGAAAAGATAAATACAACCATAACATATTCAATCGCCGTAGTGGATCTATATAAAGTGCAAGATTCACTTTATAATTGAATTGTTGAACTTTGTTATTTTTCCATTATATTTTAAAATTTCCACATTACTTACATTTATTGATACACCTGTACAATTGAGGAGCAGCTGATGCAACAATGACTGAAAAATGGAGGAGGAAGAACTGAATGAACAGGTATCTCGTTCTACTGTAGCAACACGGTCGACAAGCCTCCCTTGTTCTTTACCTGCAGGCTGCAGCCTGCTTTTTGTAGGCCAGACCGCGCCAAGGTCACGGCTTTAAGAGAAAGCGGGGAGTCCGTCTGCGACGAGGGCGGCCCTCCTCCTCTGGAGCGCCGTGTCAAATAGGGGGGAGCCATGCATGTGTGTGCGCATACACACAAAACAAGAATGGGGAAAAGAAAAGCAGAAATGATTCAGAATGGAAGACAGTAAATGCTTGATGTAAAAAAACAAACAAAAAAAAACAAACAAGAAAATTAACAAAAAGGGATATGGAACAAGTTCTGATATAGTATGTAAACTTTACATACTGAACAGAGTGGAGACAATATATTTCAAACCATTTTTTCATTCCTAAAACCGTATACTGTTGTTTCAATACAATGAATCTTTTCAATGGTTTAATAATAAAACTGTCACCATTAAGTGAGTCGCAGTACATGACAAGACAAGCTTTTTACACTAAGTCCCACCTAAAAAAATACAGTAAATCTCCAAGTGTCGATGGCAACGACCAATTTAAAACTGTATTACAATTTTAAAGTTAACCATTTATCAAAAATAAGACAGATGTTTTATTTTTACCGAAATGTTTAATTTCTATCAGCTTTTAAGATGATTATAAAACACTAACATTATGCAGTTTCAAAATACTGTGCTTTAAATATAAAAAATAAAAGTCGAAAACACAGTACTTAATGATTCAATTAGAATATATTTCACATAATGCAAATTTTACCTGAATAAATATTTGAAAACAAATAAATCTAAAAGGTTATGTGCACAAATATACGTTTGAAAGGGCTTTGAGCATCGTACAGTGTATTGTACATAAAAGTGCTGTGTTAAGTGCACTCCATTTGCCATTTATTAAAAGTTGAATACAACTTTCATGAGCGCTCCGATTGACTGACTCTGAGCATTTCCTGTCAATAAGGTGCTTATATAGAGGAAAGGCAGACGTGAATAAGAAAAGGATGCAGACATTAAAGGGGAAGGGTGTATGTGAAAGAGGACGCTAAAGGTACAACCCCAGTTGTAGTCATATCAAGTTCCGGTATGTGCATTGTTCCAAACAACATTGGTTTGGCTGAGGATCCCCCCCAAAAATGGAACCTATGGAAAGACACGCTTACGAAGCCCAGTTTAAACTGCAAGTTATCAGTTATGTGGAGGAAGATGGGAATCAACTGACTCTGAAAATGACAAGAGATACAGAAGATGAGGACTTTGATGGATTTATGGATGGGGATTGATTACAGCTCAAATTAAATTTCTTTTTTTTCTAAAACTTCTAAAAAAAAATAAATAAATGCCTCAATCAATATTAATGTGAAATACCTAGGGGACTCTCATGTTATTGTTGCAAATTTGCAACGCCTGCCTGGAGTACATTGCTAAATGCTAATTAAGTACAACCAAACTCAGTTTTGCTCCTACGGCTGTTTTAAATACATATGCTAGCTACACGCATGGTACCATACTGTATGGTATAAGATGTGGGTCTGACATCACGATTGTCTCATTCAAAAAAGCGTTATGAGGAGAAAGCTGTCTAAAATCTCACGGTTTAAATTTAAGTTAAAAAAAACAAACAAACAAAAAACAAAACAAAACTATATTTATGAAACGATTATTTTGATATGGTCTGTGTCTGTTTGCTTTTCATCAAACAAATAAATTATATATATTTTTTTATCAAATCAAATACCAAAATACTTGACTCTCCTGTTTATGTTTACATTTGCACACAACACTAAATTAATAATGGGCAGTGCTTCATATGATAAATTTCACCTAAATCTGAGCTCGTGAACTCAAACTTTTGTGAACTCAAAATTCATGAGACACATTGTCTTGTGGGATTTGTGTCTGATTGACACACACATACACACACACACAAACACACACACTATATTGTTTCTAATGTAAATTTTCACCTTGTTTGTTCAGTTCCAGGCTCGACTGTCGAGGTAAAGGCGGCGCCAGCTTTCTGGAGACGGTGGAGCTACTGCGAGACAGTAAAACGTCAGAATTATTGCTTCCCTCCATCTCGCCAGGATAGCTGCCCTGGTCTCCCTCTTCCCTGTAGCACATAAAACACAGGTAAGCGCAATTGAATTCCTGTTTAGGTAAGAGTGAGGGTGCTTTGTGTAAGGATAAGACATGGACTTATTTAGTTACAACTCACATGCTCCCTGACTGCAAGGTGAACTTTTTGCGAGTGATCCTGGTGGCTTGTTGAGTGAAATAATCGTGCCTCTCAGACTTCTTCCACATGTAGTAGTACTCCACACACTCCCCGACAGACCGGGTTCTCACCTGTAGTGAAGGAAGCCTTTTTGTTAAGCTCACACAGGACGAGTACCGTAAATCAGCAAAGTATGGGTGCATTCTCTTATAGGCAACTTAAAGATTAGATTTTTTTTTTTTTTTAATTCAACACCATTTGAGGAAGTTTGATCTGTCAGCCAAGTTTTGAAGCACAATGCACATTTGTTTTGTTTTTTTAATCGGCTGTATTCTTACTTTGTACAATAATTACCGTAACGGGGCGCGCTAGAGGGTGGAAGTTGCCTGTTAGCAGCAAGTGCCTGCTGCAGCTAACAGCACTGTTGCGGTGTTATCTGAGGCTGTTACAGAATTATTTTCAATAATGTCAAGGTTATGATGTCTCCAGCTGATTCAATTAATTAGTGGCAAGGTATGGAGCTGTGTTGACCTGTTAGAGACCAAGGAAAGGTATTCCATTTGACTCCTATATTAACTGTGGTCATTAGGCATATACACACAATTACAAACTTAGTGGAACACAGATGGTGCACAATGCCAGGTATTTATGGCAAAATGAACTTGAGCTGTGTCGCGAGGTAAAGGAAAAACATTTGCTTTGAGCACATTCCACAATACACTAGAGCAGCGTTCATTGCCGCTCACAATGTGGGAAATTCGAAACGCATTTAACTTAACCTACAACAAATATATAAGTTATGGTTATGATCACAAGAAAATATGAAGAATGTACAAAGATGAGTTTCATTTTGTCAAACAGTTGGTATGTCCTATACATGGTAACGCAGAAAATACCAGAATTCGACCCTAAAATTAAGGGTGCGTCGTATGCACAGGTGTGCCCTATACTTAGGGGATTGCGGTGTTTTTTTTGTTTTTTCTCAGCTGTTTGATACAAGACCAAAATGACAGTGATATTTCCTTCTCCCAGTTTCAATTCTAAGTGAAGATACACATATGCGTAGATGGCAAAAGACAAAAATGTTGACAGTTTATATTTGTGACTAGCCTAAATAGTGACTTGCCTATGGCCTTGCAAGCCAGAATAAAAATCTCTTGTCTTTGAAGCACTTACCTTATTAGCCTGAATAAGGTGGAAGTTCTTCCCGTAAACTTTATAGCCACTCTCAAAATTCCTACACTCTTCCTCAGTCCAGCCACACAGCACCTCTAAATAAAGGGCATGAGCACCAGCAAAATTGGATTCAGCAAAACATTCAATATCTTAAAATTCACCTGTAGTTATCTTCAGCTGTTATCTTGACTATGTTTACTTGCTTTGGAGCGTTAAGAAATGGATATTTACCAGTGAAGACTTTCACATTAAAGTCCAGTCGTCGCAGTGCCTCCTCTGAGTTAAAGTTGCATTTCAGCAGTTCATACAGAGCCTAGTACAGCACACACACACACACACACACACACACACACACACACACACACACACACACACACACACACACACATAAAAACCCTGAAAGCCTGATCAAGAGCTTTGCTGTATAGGTAACTCTTACGGTAAGAATTAAAAAAGAATCAAAACTTTTCAGGTAATTAAAAACATATAAACAAGACTTCTTTTAGCAGCTGCTATACAGTAGTTTAAAGTGATTACCTGCTGATGTGCACTGCTGACAGTGACAACATGGCTAAAGGGATCAACTATTACAGGGTCCTACCCTAAAGGGTCACATTTTACCTCACAAATTTGTGATAGAGAAAGCAACATTAAAAGTGCCATCTATACATGCCCAAGTGACCAGTAAATTTGCTGATTTGTTTATTTATTTTTTTAAATACAATGTTTTCTGATTGTGCTCTGTTGGAAAATTTTGAGCTGTTGGCAATAATGCAGAAACGAGTTTGCCATCTGATGCTCTACAAAGAGGAGATGCCAAGGAAGAGGGAATGGCCAACTTGTGTGAAAATGGGGGTGTGGTGGTAAATGACCACTGTGATTGGTTAATGTGTGAAAAGAGGCAGGTCTTAGGGTTAGATTACATGAACTTGGAACTCTTGGAGACTATGAACAAGAGTGACATTGTTTTTGGTTTTCAGTGAAAATGAGTGGATATGTGAATACACTAGCAAGTAAATTTCTGCTATACCACAGAATAATTAAGTTAGGGATCCCTGTTAGTTTGGAATCGTCCCTTATATTAATCAGCGAAGCCCGCATCGGAATGTAGAAAAAGAGTTCACCTTATTCGTGTATATGAATGGGCACACAGATGTGGACCTTACGTTTACTATAAAGTACCTGCTCATTGTCTCGTACGGTCTCAGCACGCGTTTGCTTGCAGACTGTTCTCTTTTGGCTACGTGGCCTCTGTACATTCAACAAGAAGTGCTCCACTTCCAGAAGTGGCAGAGCACCCGGTCTCCACAGCAGCTGGTCTTCACTGTTGCACACTGGACACAGAGATGCCAGAGATGTAGAAATAAGGAGGAGCCAGGAGCATGGCAGAAGAAAAATGTTCATGCCTTGTTCCTGGTATGTATAGGTACTGAGAGGAGGGATTATTGCCTGGTACATGGAGCCAACCATGATCTCCTGGAGAAGAGCATCAGAGAAATTTGTGTTAGTAATTTGAATAACGCCCAAAAAGTGTGATGTAATATTCTGATGATGGACCTTGTGTTCTTCATTGGAGGGAAGGGAGATATCATCGGACTCCTCGTCAGATGAGCAGACGGATGTGTCTTTGTTTCCATCTATGAGGAAAAATTTAAAAAAAACACCGGGGGGTCTTTTTACTGAAAACCATCTTAATGATTTGTTTTAAAACGCAAAAGTAGGTCCGGCACACACATACCGTCAACTCAGCTTGGAGCATTCACATTCCTTTGTGATCAAATCTAGTAAAAATTCAACTTGTTGGATGTCGTCCGCATTTTGATCGTCTCACTGAGGTAACTTTAAGTTTGGTTAATGGATTTAAGGTCAGGGAGCAGATTTTCATAAGGTCTGTTAAAATTCATATTTTCATTGTAGATGTTTTGCAATGAATACATATTTTCTGGGAAACCGTCAACCATAATTTCATTAAAAACTAGGTCTTAATTTCACAAACGAGTATTCCCAACCTTACCGAAGTTTGAGGGATGACAGGTGTACTTACTTTATCCACTGCGAGGGCTACCAGAACTGACATTAAATATCTTGAAAGCAGGCTACAACACAGAGATACTGCACAATTTCCCATGCACTTCAACAGAACTCACGAGCAAAGCTTAAGTTTGAGGAGGTTTTGATACACGGGAGTCGACTTGCACTTCAAACCTTCACCAACAGAAGGTGCCAACACACAATGAACACCTGGCACCTATTCACAAAGCTTCTGTGGTGTCTGGAAATCTGAGGGGGTGGGGGTAATTCCGACTCAGACTCAATTCCTTAAACAGAGAATTTTGTTTAATGATTAAACTGCTGTATACCTACGATCTCATCACTTTGCAATGACAGTTATTAGGCACTGGACAAGATTTGGTGCGATGAAATCTCACGAGATTTGGCCGCCATGATATTTCTCGTCCCCGCACAGCATGAGATCTTTGTTCTTTTGCCTATTTTGGGGAAATGGAGTACACAAGAAAATGCACTGCTAAGTTGTTACTGCTCTGACAGGAAAACCCAGCCAGACTTGATGAATCTTGATGAGACTTTATTAGGAAACCTAATAAACTACAGATAAATACTTGAGATTAAAAAAAAAAAAGATTCTTCTTCGAGTCAGTGAATGGCACAGTATAGGAAAAGCCAGGAAAATCCTTGCCGTTGTTTAAAGGGCAAGTCAACCCCCAAAGTTTCTAGACAATATCATGTTCAAGGGAGCCCCACTAATCTGGTTAATATTGCATTTGTGGAATAATAATCAAGCAGCAAAATCTACTCATGTTTATCCTTCTCAGTGGGTAGCCATCAAAAGATAAAAACATATCACAGTTCAATCAATGCCTTTCAATTATATTTTGCAAAGCCCTCCCTAGGAAAGAGAAAATTTTGCAAAAAAAAAAAAATTGCATCCCCCCCACTTGCCATGCCAGCCACAAGATTATCTATAAAAATTGTATCAGTCTACTGTACCTACAACTGCATCTTTTTTAACATTGACAAAAGAAAAAGCAATATAACGCAACTTTCAAAAAACATTTACAGCATTTATACAGGTTAAAGTTTTGTCTAAGCAGAAAAAAATCATCAAAGCGCCTGTAAAAAAAAGATGCCAGTCCTTATTTTATCACATTTCCACTTCACGAGGTCAAAACAAACGCTTTCCCATAGGGTCCACCCCCCCCCCCCCTTTTTTTTTTTTTTTAAAAAGGACTGCCTTAAACTTACACGGCAACTGCTGCAGCAGAGTTGAGGTGCTGGAGGTGACTGAGGGGGTAAGCTCATCAGCTGAAGACTCGAGTCCATTTGCTGCTGCAAAGATGTCCTCTGTGAGCTGATTCTGGAGAAGACAGGAAAGACTGGAGTTGTAATATCGATATCTGTTTTTCTCTTTTTTTGTAGCTGTGTTGGCCTGAGTAGGGCTGTCACCTTGGCCAAAGTAATTTCTGGCAGAGTGGCAGAGACGTGACAGCTCTGCTTGGCTGGATCAGAAACTGCATAGCCATAAATAGCCAACAGCTCTTCCAAGGGCAGATCACTGGCCTAAAGGTATAACAATAAAAAGGAAATATGGGAAAAAAATACAGCATGTGAGCTCTTTAGATGAAGAAGAGCAACACAATGATTTGAGCGTACAGTCTGGGATTGAGCTGCCATCTTCTGGAGAGTCTCTCCTTCAACTCCGGAAAATACTTCTTTTCTGGCCTAGCGTCTTCATCCTCGTACCTCACCACCTCAAATGGGAAGGAACTTTGGCGGCCAGATCCACAGGCCCTAGGCCTGCCTATGGACACAAACAACAGTGGTCACATAATACAGGGAAAAGGAGTCATAGGCCAGCATTACTGTATATGTGCAGAAACTAGACTGAGGAGGCAATCCCCGCCCTCAAGGGCTGCTATCCTGTATGTTTTAGAAGTTTACAACCTTATGAACACCCGATTCAAATAATCAGGATCAATAAAATGGCTGTTTATGAGATGATTATTCAAATCAGATGTGTGGGATTACGAAACCATGTAAAAGATATAAGATAGCAGCCCAAGAGTACCTGAGTTGTCTACACTATGTATAGATGGCGATCTTGAAACATTTTTACATTATTCTATCAATTATCCCGCATCAATCAATTGTGTAAGCACACAAATTTTATTTTACATTAGACAACAAACTAGGCAGCTGGGTGATGGTGTATTATTATTGTCCACTTGGAGTCGCTATACTCACATTCTACACTGTATTTTCTGTGACAGTGAGTGTGAATGGCTTTAAAAGGCAGCGACTGCTGTAGTGAATGATATGGGTGTCAGCAAATGAACGTCAAGTTAGCTGTTGTAAGATCAACCGGTGAAGGCGTCAGATGAGGCCATTGTCCTGTGTATGAATGTCAATGAGAACCTGTTTGTTTTGTTACCTTCTCTTCAATAAAATGATTGAAAGTGTACCGGCAGCTGGCTCAATCCCAGACCACAAGATTGGCCAGTTAAATTGAAAATATGCATGCAGAATCCCACAAGTTACAACAATCTTAAGGATAACAGTGAATTTTAAATCATTTGTTCTTTTTTTTTGGTTGTTGGTTCCCTGCTGGTTGGTCAAAATATTGTATTTATGTTAAATTGTTACACGTTGCATAAAAAATGTTGAATGTGCTAAAACATATCAATGAGGTCAACAATTACCCAACTTTCTCATTCAAACACATCAAAACTCCATACAGTAAAATTTTGTCATATAAACCCTTGTGGTGAATCTTGTGTCAAAAAAAAAAAAAAAACACTTCAAGTCATTTGTTAATAACAGACAAATTTAGAATGTTTTGTTTTTTTTCGGTTCAAATTGTTTGCACAGCTACGGCAACATTTGTCTGACAGTAGGAGAGTTGAGTCAACACAAGCTACCAACAACATACCTCATGTTAGGTGGGGTTGTTTTTTTGTTTTTTTTTACCTTAGAATGAACGCTGTGTAAGTTCATAGTTTTCGACTACATTATCAGAATTTTTTGTCTGGCATGTTGGCAAGTGAGACCAAAAAGGTTTGCTATTCAAACACTCAATAAGCAGTAGAACAAAATCATCCTTCGACTTCTAAAATGCTGGAGCATGAAAATATGGCAAAACAATGGAAACAATAGTTTTGCCACCGTGCAAAGTTATTGAAATGATTATTGTACATTGACAATATTATTAAGAAACTTTCTTTTACTCAAGCACGTTTCAGACTAGATATTTTTTGCTTTTATTTCGGTAAAGGGTTTCAATCAGTATTTTCACTTTTTCTCTTTTTTCTTACATTGTAAGTACTTCTGCCTTGCGCGGGTTGATTGGCTTCACTTCAGACTTTTCACCCAGCAAGTTGCTGATCAACAGAGGCCTCTCCAGAAGGCATCATTTTGTTTCCACTAAATATTTAGTTGTTTGGATCTCAAAAGAATATGATTTTAGTGGTGGGGGTCACCTCCAACTTGGAGCATAACACCGACTTATGAGTCTGTGGAGCAGATATAGTTGGGTTATTCAATACCATCTCAGGCTGGTCTGTCCTTTTGCATGTACTAATTTAACCTGAAACTGGAGTCAAACAGAGTACTCAAGTTGTGATCGTTTCAATGGGAAATTGGAATTGTTTCCCTGAGAAAAAAATGGCATGCATGAATGAGAATACCAAGAAGCTTAAAGCCCCTATTCTTCAGATGGGCAAGCATTTCCTCCGACTGTTGGTAAAGGGAAGAAAATGCGTTCCTTCAAGGTTGCAAATGTTAGCAAAAGCTTTGCCAGACATTAAATTTTGAAGAGGTTCAAAGTTGTGTTGCAACAAAAAAAATACAGGGGAGCTTCTACAGAGTGTCGGCAACCATTTGCGACCTTGAACAAATCCTTATGAACATGCAACAATCGCTGCCTTAGAAATTCGTGATTCCTTGGTGCTCAGTAAAAGGGATTTAGTTAATTGGGATTCTAGCCTGAGATTTAATGTATTCATATTAGGCAATTATAAACGTCGCTGTGGAGAATCTCGTGTGACTACTTGTTTGTTGTTTGACAATATAACATTACAACATACAATAGCTGTGCCTTTAAAACAAACTGATAGCATTCACTGCCTTATCATTTGTTTGGCATTATACAATGCTATACGTGGACGTTCCTTTCGTTTCGTTTGGAGGTGGTATCTCTTTTAGCATGTTTTTGAAGCATACATGAAAGTTTTTCAAGTCCCCGGAGTAACAGGGAAACGAAAACGACGCAAACTTTACAAAGTAACACACTAGTTGAAGCTCCATTAAGTCGCCTGTTACTGTATTTGTTAAACATGGCCTTTTGTTGTGACAAAGTTGTGCTGCTTGCGTTGAGAGTGTGTGACCAGGGGCGCTTTCCTGCCACTTGGTGCTGAACGCCTCTTCCTTCTCGGCGGATCGCGCGAGAAGGAAATAAAAAGTCAAAATGCCCCACTAAAAAAAAAAAAAGGACGACAAAGACTAACGCGGACAACTTTTTCCGCGTATGAAAACTTCAGCAAACCACTCGGGCCAAGCCCGTGTTTTTAGCCTTGCTTCTTTTCGGTTTTTTTCGACGGCTATCAGGCAGGAAGAGGGGGAGGAATGGCTCTTTCGAGCCGAGCGAGAGGCTCGGAAAGCCGGGGAGATTCTCCATTCTTCCCCCCTCTCCCTCCACTTCCCCGATGTTTAACCCCCGCGTTGCTACGGCTCCCTCCCTGCACTCCTTCCGCGTTAGTTCACCAGACACACCGCCGACACGTACGCCGTACCGTCGAGTGTGACTTGCGGCCGTATTTGGCCCTGGTTGAGCCCGTCTTCTGGGCGACTAGAGCCTCGTTTTCGTCCACTTACCTCCGCCGCCATTCCGTTCCTGCGTGAGCCGACTAGCCCGGATGTTGTAGGTCCGTTGTGTAGCACTGTGCAACGCGACGTGTAGTAGTCACTCTTGTCGTTGCGTACTTATGGCCACATAACTTCACTTTTAATTGTTTTTATTTGATTTTCTTTTTCTTGATACCATTTTACATCGTATATGATTCTCGGGCGTTTCATGAAGCTTATTAAAACCACAATGTCCTCTTTTTTCCCTCTAAACAGCAAACATCTGCTACAGCTTCCCTCAGTATTTTACAGAAGGCTACAAAACTGAACAGTACAGGTATATTTAAACATGAGCAGAATACTAGCAGAATAATAAAATTTTAGTGTTTCTGTTTGTCGCCAAACATTTGCACACATGCCAGTGCAATGACAAGTTTCCTCAATATTTCATATATTTATTTTACATTTTATACCTTTTTATTAGATGTGCAGTGCCCACCACAATTATTAGCACTCCTGGTTGAGATGCAAAAATGCAATTTTTATTGCTGGGGCATAGTCTCATTGAGAAATTTATAAAAAAAAAAGTTTATCAAACAGGTTGGCTCACTGGAAAAGTGGTGAGCACATCTGCCTCACAGTTCAGAGTCCCGAGTTCAAATCCACCTCACTCCGGCCTTCCTGTGTCGATTTTGGATGTTCTCCCCGGGCCCGTGCGAGTTCTCTCCGGGCACTCTCCAAAAACATGCATAGTAGGTGTATTGGACACTCTAAAATGTCCTAAGGTGTGATTGGGTGCGTAGGCTGTTCTTCGCTCTATGCAATATGATTGGCTGGCAATCAGTTCAGGGTGTCCCCCACCTACTGTGCATAGACAGGTGGATAGGTGGATAAGCCTGTGACCCTAGTGAGGATAAGCGGCTATAGAAAATGGATGGATGGGTAGAGGTTCACCAGACACAGAATCAAGCTCCTCCCATGGCCATCTCAGTCCCCAGACCTCAACACCATTGAAATCCTGTGGATGGAGCTAGAAGGAGAGCATTCTAAAAGCTGAATCCCTCAGTAACGGGAGATAACTTTATCTTTAATCGTGGGACTAGGACAGCACAGGAGAAAAAGTTGACACAAAAAGTTGGAAGCGGTATTACTGATTCTGTTTTGACATTGTGCCACTTCAATGGGACACCAAATGGATCTTACTTGCATTGCACCCAACCTATAACAATATTTTTTATGTATTGTATGTTATCTAGGGCGGTTCGGTGGCGCAGTGAATAGCACGTCCGCCTCACAGTTTAAAGGTTCCGGTTCAAATCCACATGGCTCCAGCCTTCCTGTGTGGAGTTTGCATTTTCTTCCCGAGCCTGCGTGGGTTCTCTCCGGGCACTCCTGCTTCCTCCCACACCCCAAAAACATGCATGGCAGGTGGATTGTGCGCATGATTTTTTGTTCGTCTCTGTGTGCATATTGATTGGCTGGCAACCAGTTCAGCGTGTCCCCCGCCTACTGCCCGAAGCCAGCTGAGGTAGGCGCCAGCGAGCCTGCGACCCCTGTGGGGATAAGCGGCTGTAGAAAATGGATGGATGGCTGTTTGTTATCTTGTACAAGTATTATTTCTAATTCAATACAAGTTTAAAATATCTATGAAATATACAGTACAGTCAATAAATAATGTGAAGGTTTTAATGTGAAAATCAGAGTGAAAGTGTCATGATTCTGAACTTAAGATGCTCATGTTAGGATACCTATCTTTACAAGGATTTCTTAAAAAAAAAAAAAAAAATCTATGTGCATTTTTATAAAACAACAAAAAATAAAGTGGTTTGTCTGTAAAATGATTGTAAAAGCCAAAATAAAGCGATGCCCATAATGACTGAAGTGACAATTATATCAACTACTCTGCCAAAAATCTGTCAAAATGGTCCCACAATTTGGAATCCTTTCTTCTTCTTTCGGGATCTGCATCATACTGACTTGGAGAGAAAAATTGAAAGATTTGTGATTCATTAAGCAAGATACACATGCTGACAAGTGTGCTTCCTTGTAAACTGAGTGACACAGTGGCTGTCTCGGTCACACGATTCAAATACAAACGGCTGTATTGCTTTAATTTTTCTGAAATCATTACAAACACTGACACAGGATTTTGCTATATGAGTTCAGCACTTGCACCCATGCATTGGTGTTGCTGGACCCATCACTATAAAAATGCCAGAATGAACGTACTACAAAAGAAAACAGGAACAGGACTCAGGAAAGCCTGAATGTAACACACTGACGAGTGACACAGCAAGAGACTATGTAGAAAACGATGACAACGACCCAGCATGAAATTCAAGGGAACAGGAAAATAAATACTCTCCAAATTGACGAGACAACAATGAACACCTGGACACGTCACACGTGGAGCAGGGAGCTGGTTGGCTAACACAAGGGAGCAGGTTGACGAGGCAAGGTGAACACAATCAAACTAACAAGACTGACACAAGGGGATGGGAAAAGATGAACAAAACAAACACAACCTCACAACATGAAAAGGAAGAAAACAAAACTACACAAACCCAGAACCTGAAAGGAATAAAAAAACACAGATGCCAACCCAGAACATAACAGTTTTGAGCGTGGGAATTAATGGCTGCATTTCCATGAAATTAATAACCCTATTAAAACATTGACATTGGCTAAGTTTTTAAATGTCATTAGCAAGGTTTTTTTTTTAATGCCATGCAATCAGGTGCAGTAACCAGAAAAAGCTCATATTTAGGTTTTTAAAAGGACCCTTTAGAAAAAGAAGATTGAGTTACCACTTTACTAACCTAAATATGTGGTTATGTAAACACATGTGGGTTATTGGTTCGTGTTCTGTGCATGCTCTAACCACAAGGAACCTGGGTATTTTTATACAAAAGTACTGCACTTAAAATATATGCCGCAATGCCGGGGGGGTTACAGAGATATTCAGAATTTTTCGAAAACCAGAATTTTAACCCAAACTTTACCCAAATATTGACTGCATGCAAGAGTCGTATTTACTACAACTTAGAATCAATATGAAATGTCCAAAATTAATTTCATATACAGTGTGTACTTGTATAAACAAACAACAACAAATCTGCTTCCGTACAACAATGCCGAATCCACACTACCTAAGAAGAGCCAAAAAACATCACATGCCAACAGTGCAGTGAAGGTACACATTCCAAATAATGAATAGGCATCAATGCAATAGCCACAGTAAGTTTTTATTTTGAAGTTGGTTTTTGCACCATTGGTTGCGTAGCTTTGCTGTGATGGTGAAGTTTTGAGCTTGACTTATCCTCATGACTAAGTTTATTGCCACCACATTACTTACCATCAGAAAAACATCATATTTAAACTCTGATGAAGGATGCCAAGAAACTGCTAGTCGATTATGCTGTCATTGTATCATACGGCGTTCGTCTTCAGCTTTAGTGCTTGCCGCAAACAGAAAAAAAATGTCCATCTTTGTCCATCTTTAATCATTAAAAATGATTAAATGATTATAAATGTCAAAAACTTGCAAATAAATGTGTTAACTACCAACAGTATCTTTTAAATATAATTGTGGGTCAAGTCATCATTAAATTATATTACATGGGGGATGGGATTGCACTACTCTGGAGGCTGCCATGTTTGTTACAGCTACAGACAGCAGGAGGAGGAGTATTGCTTAGGACATGCTTATTTTGTGGAATAAGGCAAAAAAAAAAGTCACATTAATGTCTCTATTTGTCATTCTGTTGTGCAAAGCAGACTGGAGTAGATCATGACGATTCTTTGTATATATAAAGACTGAAGCAGAAAATCATTATCAATCAAATCATTTTGAATCGAAGATCAATTCTGATTTTCGATTTAAAATGGGACAGGCGGTGAAAGGATTTTATTTTTTCTATGCTACTGGATTGTTTTTGTGGGGGTGGGGAAGGGAGGGAAAATCCACTCCTCTGTGACCTTCTCCTTTATACCCAGGTCACTAGATGATTTTGAGAAATTGTGCAAAGAAAGAATGGTCAAAGTAGGCTCTGTTGGTATTTTTCCATCTTGTGAAACATTCTAGAAAAGATTATGTGCTGTTTTGTGAGAAAGGGGGTTGTACAAAGTCGTAATATCAGGGGTGCTAAAAACTGTGGAACACATGATTGGATTAATTTTGATTAATTAATTATAATTACATGTTATTTAATGTTTACTGAAATAAAATTAATCATTTGTATTTAACAATGATTTATCCAGCAATATTTGCATTTCATTGAAATATTGTTTTTCAGATGCTTGAATATGACAAGGTTGAGCCAAAAACAGCAAAATATATTATGACAGATAAAAATATCCCATAAAAAGTGGACCATAGAATAATTGAGCTGAACCACGGAAATTATGTGACGTTTTACTATTTCTCTAGAATTAACAAAGGCTTAAATTGTCCTCTACTTTGAATAACTCAGAGACTTAAAATGAGTCTGACTAAGTGTAATGCATAGTTTGGTTATGTATGTAGAAGGGAGGGGGCAGTCACAGACGTATATGGCCAAAGAAGATAAAGATAGAAGCTGCTCTCTTCGCACATGAAAGTTTGTCAGAGGTGCCAAAAGTGCACACTCTGTGTTTGTTAGAGCAGTCTAAGTACCAACACTATAGATACTCTTATAACCATACAAGTATTGCTTTAACTCCCTCATTTATATAAAAAATAAAGACGCATGGATTTTGCTTCTTAATTTATATTGCACAAATTCAAAAGAAATCAGATTTGTGTTCTTTTTTTTTTTTTAATCCTACTGGGGAGCGTAGAACATAGTCAGAATATTTTGACTTTATTTCTGATAGATTTAAGAAGAAGAAATCCTCACAATCGGGGCAATGTTCTGTTTGCTTTGAAGTTTCTGCAAACTCCACCCAAAAAAATGTGTTAAAACAATTTGCTCTTCAGTGATAATCCTATGCACTTTTAAACAATGACTATAAGAAATCCAGGCTAGAACAGATTCTTTTTTTAAGAGTTTTATTTCATAAAAACTACCTGAAAAAATGATCGATTCGCATTATGCTGTTCTGGAATGATACATTTGTGCACTTTGTTTACTTATAAGCAATTAAAGACACTATTTTACTATTTTATTGTTTCTGAAACACTTATTTTTTAATACAACTATTTTCTCGATTCTAATCTGAAAAAAGAATAAAAAAAAAGCCTCAGAACAACAAGAGTAACAATAATGTATTTATTTAGTAAATTTCCACCTTTCTTTGTTAAACAAGTATCAATACTGGAATCGGCAAAACTAACCCTTGATATCTGTATAACAGCAAATCTAGCCGTACACACATCACCCATGTAAAGTTTCTTGTGTTTTGCTGTCTGCAACCGTTGTAAGGTAGCATGTGACAACAGTAAAAGCTCATGCCGTAACGCTGGTTTTCACTTTCCCTCTCAGTTACAGTATTTTCTACAGCCTCAACAAAGACGATCTAGAAAGAAAACAATCTTAACCACAGACATTGATCTTTTTAAATATCCCCAAATCAACTTCAACCGTTTGAAGAGTGGATGTTGCTTCAATTTGGGAGAAAAACAAGCGCACTCCTTGTACAATATTCAAACAGCCAGTAGGCGGAGACTGCACTACATGCAAGACAAATCCGATTGCTGCCCATGGGAAAATGCTCAACTTCTCCCTTGACATTATTTCTCTGTGGTAAATGCAACAGTTCCTCATGCGTTTATGGTGTAACGAGCAGAGTGTATAACTTCTGTGTTCTGTCCCACAATAAGAAATGCTTTATGAAGTGAGCAACAATTTCCAAACAACATCTCCATGAACTAGAACCATATATATATATATATATATATATATATATATATATATATATATATATATATATATATATATATATATATATATATATATATATATATATATATATATATATATATATATATATATATATATATATATATATATATATGTGTGTGTGTGTGTGTGTGTGTGTGTATATGTATATATAGTGTGTGCGTGTGTGTGTGCAGTTGGTATACTTATAGAGATTGTGTAGTATTTCCTCCCTCAACATTGACTTCCAGTTTGTGCCCGCTCCGCTTTAGTCAACATGATCACCAACTACTACAGACCAACGTGTGTATCATGACATTGTAGTCTACACAACACTTCCATGGATTTGAAATAAAATAAAATAGTCAAAATGT
The DNA here is from genome assembly GCF_059441005.1 of Hippichthys cyanospilos. NCBI lineage: Eukaryota > Metazoa > Chordata > Actinopteri > Syngnathiformes > Syngnathidae > Hippichthys > Hippichthys cyanospilos. The sequence continues at coordinate 16,852,600 of NC_142378.1, read as the reverse complement.
GGTTGTCTGGAATGTGAATGTTTACACAGACGCAAGGTCAACTTGGCCAAGAATAATTTGAGAAAAAAAAAATTATCCAGAATGTCATTATTAAACAATTAAGCGGCCATTATGAAGATCACATGATGTTAATGATTCTGTCATTGGGAAAGGTCCTCCTCTAAATCAGGCTCAACGGTCCATCTCCACAGCAGCACCTCAGCGGAGATGTCCCACTCCAGAATTCCCTCTGGCCGGTCAGCACAAGTCCGAACAGCTGTGTTCAGTTTGGTCATCACCATCCAGCTCCCTCTCCAAGATGGGAAAAAGGGGGCAGGAAAGAAGAAAAAAGGAAACTGCAGACTCATACTATTATAACTTCCTTATCCTAATACAGGCACAGTATATTCTCTTTTTTCCCTATTGATGTCGCTCTAATACTCCTTGCAACAAAACAAAACAAAACAAAACAAAAAACAAAACAAAACAAAACAAAAACAAAACAAAAACAAAACAAAAACAAAACAAAAACAAAACAAAAACAAAACAAAAACAAAACAAAATAGAACACAACCAGTCTTAAGACTTCTAATTCTATTTTTTGTTAGAATGTTTTTTTATTTACAACCATTCATTTCTCTTTTTGAAATTGCTCCTGAATTTTTACCTACTTCTAAATAATGTGGGATTAGCATCAAAATGAAAAAATAAAATACACAAGAAAATAAATTCATATTAATATTCTAGAAAAGAAAGATCACAGTAGCAAGAACTACATTTTTTCAAGCTAAAAAGTTTTGTGTATTTGAAAAAAATGTATATTTTATTTATTTTTTCCCCCAAGACTAAAAGCTGTATTTTATTTAAAAAAAAAATAGTACCTAATACAAGAATGAAGTTCAAATCTAATTTTCTAAAACTTGAATAAAAAGTTCCATATAACGTTTTTACAATATACCACTACTTTTACGTTTGAACAAAAATCGTATTAGAACGTGAACACTTACATAGAATAATTTTCTGCATGGCTCTAATTTTCTTTTCCAGTCCACAAGGAGGCGATGCTGCTATGTTTATGAGTTTCAGCACAAGACGGTTCTTTTTGGTCGACATCAAACATTTTCCATCAAGTCTGCAATACATCATGAAAATTATTCTGTAGTTGGTAGTGACATTTGTACTATTTCATGATTTCCTCTAAAATTCCCTGATGGGGAGCAAGATTACAAACACGGCTGTGGTGGTATATTTCAGGTCATTTTTTCAACACTTTACTGAGTTCAGTTTGAATGCTTCCGCATGCATGCTAAGGTTTATTGGGAAAACGTCAACCCACATCTTGTCCCTGTTCAAGAGTAACTTTATGATCTTTTGAGACTTTCACTGCTCCGACAATATTTGCTCTCACATTCCAGCTGCTCTTCCCAGTCTGCTCCATTAAGTGAGCATTTCCACTGCTCTCGCTTGATTGCCCACTCCCTCTGCAAACAGGATGTTTGTGTCTCGGCGGTGCAGCGCACCAATACAAAGCTGATCACCAGATAGCATGACTCCCACCACTGCGACGGATTAACAGGGATTTACTGGGGCTTCCACTCGGATTCCACCTCTAAATCAAGGCAGGAAGAGGGTGGACATTTGTCCATTTGCCACAGTGATGATCAGTCTTGTCCAAAGTCCAGGTTCAGGGGCCAAATGTGGTCCGTGCTCAAATTTTCAATGGCCCACTGCCTGTGGTTTAAAATAGTATTGCATACCAGCAGACCTGCGGTCACGCTATCGGGTGCGTTTGGAAATTTGCTCTGAACATGCTGTGCCTCTCTATACCGCCACTCGCATTCACGTTATTGGTGAATTTCTCACTGCATGGACCTTGTGCGACCCGTTCCAGCCCATTTCCAAAAGGTAGAATGTAGTGAAGAAAAAAAAGTTTACAGCGAAGACCTTTGATTCTCTGTCAAAGTGGATAGTAGCGTTTTTTTTCAATAAAATGCACAAAAAACGGGTGTAATTTTTACTTTTAATTACAATTTGGAGAGACTATGGCTTTTCTCATGGAATTCAATGTCTAGAGGCACTGCCAGAGAAGGATGTAACAATATTCAAATATCATAATATTAACCTCACAATATAATATGCATCCATCCAAGGTGAGGTTGGCAGTGTAAAAATGCTGACTAACATATATATGCTCATGATATTGAAGAAACAAAACCAATATTGTGTTTTTGTTAGTCGTAACAGCAGTGATAAAGGAATAGGTTTGGTCACCCATTATTACTCATTCCTACTGGCAATGTGTCATGCTCTATGTAGTTCACAATGCTGTGTTCAGCTGAATTGAGTGAAAAGTCATACTTCTTTAATGCAGATGTGCTACTTTTAATATTAAATGACAATGATATAATGGAAATGTTAATATTGCAATCTTTTGTCGCTCTTGTTACATCCCAACAACAAGACGAAACTTCCAAACTTTGACAAGGTGACTGATGAAAATTTCAAGCAACTGTAAGCAAAATGGTTGGTACACATTTTTATCTCATCAAATGTGGTTTTCTTTGCAAAACATTGTTTGGACACTTCTGGTGTAGAGTTAGAAATCCTGCCTCCTATGTGCGGCTAGATTTGAATCCAGCTGCAGTTTATTTATTTATTTTTGTTTGAATCCATACCGCTTTTTCAAAGACTGCATATTTTTTTTTGTGTTAGCTCTTTCTGTCACTCACAAATGCCACAAGATGACATAAAAGCCCTGCCCAAAAAGAAAATAGCACTGGTGTTATAGAGGTGTGTCGAGGTTATTTATCCCAATTGAGAAGCCGTCTTTATATGTAGGGGAGGAACTATATTTAGTCTGGATTGTTAGTGGAGGGTCTTCACTGGCTTTATCTGTACATGCCCACTTGCAGTGTAGTTTTTCGAGATTATCAGACTCAGTCATTTTCAAGCATAATAGAGGAGTTTGAAATGACATTTAAGTGTTTTGGTATAATAGATTGTTGCAGGCAACGGTCCCCTAAATAGAGCTCGAAACTCAAAAAACTTGTAGCTGGTATCTTCCCCAATTGAAATTGAATGTACTGTACATTCCAGTACCCCAAAAACAAGGAAAAAAAAATCTACATATTATACGTATTTTTTTAAGTAAGAAAAATAGCACTCAATAAAAATGTATTTTATATCATGACATGATTACATGAAAAGGAATGGAACCGTTTCTGCCTCTGTTTTTGCTTCGATGAAATGGACTAAAATGTGAGGACAGTCACTGTAAGTTTCCTTCTTCAATGAGGATAAAGATACACCTGGCTATATTATTTTACTTGTCTCCATGTGTTGCTCTTTAGTATTCAAGTACAGTATTTGTTGCTTAAAGGGTTGCAACTGATCATACCACTGATCCTGCCTGCATGCAAATCTATTTTGTTTGTTAAAATTGCCTTGTTGCCCATGATTTACAGCAATCTTCAACTGGGAGTGACATAAAACACCTTGATGCTTCTTCATATCGATTATAATTAAATCAATTACAATTATTTGACATTTATTCCAACAACAATAGAATTATGGCCGCCTGCGAAGACTCTAATTCCTGTGGTTGTCATGCTAACATAAACTATAACGCCTAGCAGTGTATGTGCCATTTATGAAAAAGGGACCCATAAAAGGTAGCAGGAGACCTTCTGTTAACCACAGAAGCAGGTCTGGCCAGACTTGAGGTTTTTTTGTGTCAACAGCGGGATTCAAAGGCCACATGACAGGATTCAGGAGACTTGTGTAGAGTTGTTGTTTCCATGTATTGTACTGCATGAAGTGCCTGAACTTACCACACTTAATATCAGATGCCTCGGCTGTGGTCTGTGGAACGCAGGATCTGCATCGTGACAGGAGGTTGTTTCACAGCATAACAATGTCGCTGCAGAGCCGGCCAAAGCGCAACTGGCTGCTGCGGGGAAACAATTTCATTTAAACAAATGACAGAAAGGGGATCATGGGAAGATTGGAGAAGAACAAGAAGATTTTTAGATTGATTTTTAGAAAAAGAAAATGTCTGATAACTGATTCATCAGATGATTTGAAGAAAAACAATGTACAGTATTATAATTTGTCTTTATGTTGTAATGTGCTCATGAGTAAAATAAATGAGTGTCAATTCAAGTCTTACAATGCCTCAACGCAGGTGCTATTTGTTAGCCTATGTATGCTGTTTTGCATATTTTGTTAGCAGAAAACCAAAAAGACTTGAGAAGGCAAAGTTTTGTGATTATTTTAAACACCGGATGTGTAATTCTGTTTGTTGTATGTTTAGTTTAACATTATACTTCAAGCAATAAAAAGCAATACAGCAATCAAAAAAACAATACAAAGTTTGAAGTCTCTTTTGAAATAATTGTTCACTTTCTATGGAGGGTATGGAGTAAGATCGCTGTCAAAAAGATGTATGCGTGTTTAACTATTTGTATGTTGAAATTGCGTTGAGTTTGAATTATTTTCGTATGAGTACAACTCTAAATTGTGTTGAATACAACACTTGTGATGAATACAACTCTCGTTTGCACGACTATGACCTCACGAGACACGACTTTGCATGAATCCTCCTTTGGATTTGTGGATCCGAGCTTTTGGGTTTGAGTTGAATATGCAAATTGAGATGATGTCACGCCAAGCTACCAGGCAAAGTCAATCGATCTGCAAACCATCCGCGCCACCATTAGTCAACATGCATACGTCTTTTTGACAGCAGTCTTACCCCTTACATTAACAGCTGATTGTTTCCAATGTGAATGTCCAATTTTTTCATGAACTACTTTATGAAATTGGACTGACATCAAGACCAATTCTAACCTTTTTTTCAAATCAACTGCAATGCTTGCTTCTGCCAGCAGAGGTCACTAGCTGTAACAGAAGCTGCCCCAAATGATGTCATTTTCTAAAATATTGGCCCTAAATGGCCCACAAAAGCTTCATTTGAGAATTACTAAAAATATGCATACATTATCCTTAAGATTAAAGCCTGATGAGCCATTGAAAGGCTTCTGTTTGGTATTCAATTCAATTTGGTGTTCAATCCGGCCATTTTTTTCTGCTCTATACATGCACGGCGTGAACGACCTGCAGATCGACCAAATTTGCATGGGAGCTTGGAGAGCTGTCATCATTGAGTCATCTCAACTCACACAGATGCAAAGGATCAGATTTAGAATCCCAAGGAGAGATTTGCTAATCCAAAGGCGAGACTCATGCAAAGACGTGAAGTCGTGTCACGCGAGAGTCGTACTCATACGAATGTTGAAACACGCATACGTATTTTTGACAGCAATCTTACTCCATACATTTGTACAGTACCCTATATTTTGCAATTCGCCATTGGACAAATGGTACTTACATCTTATGCATATATTGCATTGGCCCTAGAATCTAGGGTGTCGAACTCCAGTCCTCGAGGGCCGGCATCCTGCGTGTTTTCCGTTTTTCTTTCCCCAACACACCTGATTCAAATAATTAGCTCATTAGCAAGCTCTGCAGGAGCTTCGAAATGATCCCAATCATTTGAATCAGGTGTTTTTGAGGGAAAGGGTTTGAAAACATGTAGGATACCGGCCCTCGAGGAGTGGAGTTCGACACCTGTGCCCTAGATGAACAAGCAAATCTCATGGAAATGGCAGAGGGCACTTCCTGTGAGACACTTGCATTAAAGTACAGTGATAGAAAGTGAAATGTAGCACTGCCCTCTCCACTTCTAGGCGCTCCCCACCGTCCAACCCCTCGATCACCCTCTTCCCTGTGGTTCTCCAGCCCAACCGCTTCTTTCCTAGTTTACGTTTGCCATTTTTGGCCTGAAGTCCCTTCAAACGCAGCTGGGTTGGCTTAAAAGTGTTCCGCTTTTTTTTTTTTTTAGTTTTTTTTTGGGGCGGGTGAAGGAGTTGCTGCTCTATTGCAGAATTCTATTTTGGATCAAAGCTGGCCAGAACGTGAGCGCCAAAACTGTTGGTCTCCGATCTGGGCAACACAACTGATTCTCTGTTTGCTCGGATTTCCTCTCGTGTTGTTTTTCAAAAAGGCGCAAGAAACCTGTGCATGAATCAGTCCAGTAAGTGGTGTCATTAAGTTGGTGACGCCCCAGACACTCACGCCTTTCAGCGGCCATGCGCACACACATGTGCCATAGAAGCTATGCACAAGCACACGTCTGTTCGAACTCACCGTCACCCCCTCCTCCCTTCGATCCTTGCTATCATATGACCCCCAAGCGGGGGTCAGCTGTGTGACATTACATCACTTCTCTCAACGGTCCAAAGCGGTCGTTACCCATTTTGCCATCTTATTAACCAGCGAAAATCTTGATAGGCTTTTCTACGACTAGGGGGAGTTGTTACGCAAGGCTTAAATTTCTGTGAATTTTAAAGACCCCCATTGGAGAACATGTTTGCGAGAAGCAGTATGTCTTGACAGTTTATTTCACCTGACTGTGCCACTATTTTACTTAGCAATGAGGTTAATAGGAAACAATAAAATGTCTTTTTCTTGTTGAGAAAATCTGCACACACCTATCTAAACTTTTTACATCTATTCTAGGAAAGCCCTCCCCCAACAACAACAAAAAGTACAACAGTTGGTTCTTTGTTTTTGGCTATATTTAACTACCTTTCAAAAACGTGCACAGTATTTATGCATAAGTGTATATGCCCTAAATTTGGGTGTGAAAGGGGAGAAAAAGAAAGGAAAAGTTATTTACGTATTTGTGTATGCTTTTTGGCTTTTAATTATTTAAAAAAAAACATGTTCAAATCTTTTCCATTGACGCTCATTGACATAAGCTAAAACCTGTATAACTCAATTGAATTTCTGTTAGTCTTTTTGAGAGAAGTAACAACAGACATAATGCACTTGAACAATTGGGTGCACTCTCTTATGATTCAGATGTGAAGTGTTCAGAATTAACAAATGACATTCAGACTAATTTGAAATGGGAATCAGCACACACCTGAAACAATTGAAAGTCCTCGTTGCCCCCTTTAAGGATTTTTGTTTCCCTTTTCAGTACATTTGTGATAATACGCACTGCCATTTTGAATTATTCATTATTTCCTCCACCTCGACTAAGGCTACAAGTCCGGATGGAAAAAGCATGATGCTGCCAAAACCAACCATCTCTGTGGGTGTAGAATTTTTTTGTGATATTTTCACCTTTTGGAGTAATGGCCCAGAAAGTTCAACCAGGTTTCATTGGACCACAACACATTTTCCCAAGTGTTTGGGAGGTTTAGTGGGTTTCAACATGGGCGTGCAGACTGTTAATGTACGTAGTAAAACTGTACCACCCAAACATCGAGTATCTTCAACCATGACTTGGCAGCTAACCAGACACATGGGCGGGCAACACTCACTCAGACCTTCCAGATCCTGAGCACCACCTTTTCCAGTTCTCCGTATTGTTAGCTGGTTGGTTGGCAATACTGCAAAAGTGGCAGCCTTCCATTATCTCCATACTTCAAGTGTGTATCAGATTTTTGTTTGTTTCTACTTACTTGTTCTGCAATCAGAGTTGCCACAGTTACCTCGGAAACATAACTTTGTTAATTTACTGAAAACTTGCTTGAAAAAGTAACTTACTTAATTGATTACTTGTTTTAAAAAGCATTTAAGTTCATTTACAAGTTACTTTAATATTTACATTTCGCAGATACAAACCACCCTGCATAAATAAAAATGACACCTTAATTGGAAGTGTGCTTTTAATAGTGACATTACAGCAAAAGTTGTTTTTATGAAGAAAAAAAAAAGGACAACATTTTTTGACTCAAGTATCAATTGATAAAACAGTGAGACATCCTAAAAATTTTGCTTCTTTGCCTGTCAAACTCCTGCCTCATTTTGCCGTAATGCAGAGCTTCTCAAATAGTGGGCCGAGCCCCCTTGGTGGAGGGGGGGCGAGGAGAGGCGTGGATGACCTCAAGGAAAAAGGCTTTGTTTTTCAAAGTCAAAGTCAAAGTTTGCTTTATTGTCAATTCTACCACATGTGCAAGGACAGACAGAGAATTGAAATTACGTGACTCTCTAACCTCAGTGGCAAGTAAAAATGAAATAAAGAAATAAATATATATAAAAAAGTTTGTTTCGGTGGCTGTTGCAAAATAAAAAGATGGATCCCAAAGGGACAAACAAACATTCAACAGTTCTCAAACTGAATTATTTGCCAGCATGTTTGTTTGTAATGAGCATGTCAAATATCAAAACCAAAAATCAAAAACATGCCAGATATTGAGAAGCTGTCCATTGATGTCGGAAAACAGAAGTCATATTAAGCGTGTAAGAACAAAATCCTGTCATCGGCATGTATTTAGTAGTAACATATTGGCTGATTTATTGGATGGATTTTGTCAATACATAGTTGGAATAACACATAGGGATATTATTGTGTGTTGTTGCTCAGGCCCGATGAAGATGTTCCATTTTATTGTTTTTTCAATCATCAAAATGACAGCAAAAATCTTTTTTCTTTATTGTATTTCTATTTCTTTATTGTGTTTCATCAACGCAATTAAACATAATACAATAATATTTTAACTGGAGGTTAAACTTAAAGCACCATAGTTACAGCAGAGTAGTCACGTGAATTTTAGTCTGCTTATATAGACACAGTATTGTGGTGTTGCCTTCATTATAAGGCCTATAGAAGTCCGCTCCAGACAGATTATTATTATTTTTTTTTTTTTTTTTCGGTTCAACAAGGCTCTTTCAACATTTTGGTTTGCCGACCCCTGGTCAAGGGTAAGGGCGTGTTTTTATCTTTTGGACTTCTTCCATTTCAAACAAGTCCATCTGGGTGAGAGCTGCAGAGAAAACATGAAGTCACTAAAACCTGTAAGTCTTTTTGGAAAGTTCTAATCTACAGTATTTTCATTCTGGCCAACCTGGATGGAGTTGGGTTGACACTGAAGTAAAGTCTACCAAAGCCAAAACACACATAAACGGCACAATGCCCAACTCATTTGCCAGTTCTTGCTTCGGTTATATAGAGGCAGTAACTCAGTTTTAGAAGCATGTGTCTCGGCGTTGGCAGTGGTTGTTAAACATAATGGATTTTAGACATGTGCTCAGTTTCCTGTTAGTTTGGTTTAGACACCAGGAAAAACTGCTCAGTGGCTAAAGTGAGGGCAATATGTGCATACAGTGTACGTGTGTTAGGTTTGCTCACCGGAGGAAAGTAACATCATACAAATACTACTTATGTTACTGTACCTGATTTTTAGCTGTCTATAGTGTAGTGTTTTTTGGACTGTTTCATTTTTACTTTGTCAAAATTAGCTTTGTACCTTTTTCAATCTTTGCAGATTTGGAAACAGAGAAGTCTCGCCAACTGCAGTTTAGTAATTTATCGCTTTAAGGAAATGAATCAGTACATATATCAGTCCGTTTTGTTTTTTTTTTCTTCAGTACCATATTTTTCGGACTAAAAGCTGTGACTTTTTCATCATGATTTATAATCCTGGGCTTATCTGCAGGTTTTTTGTATTTTGCTAGCCAGTAGACAATTTACCAGTCATGCAAATGTGTGTATCTGTTCAATTTATGGAACAACTATGAAATAGAACTGAAAAGATGTGCATCAATGGCTGTGCTCAAAAATAGTTTTAAAAGTATATTATTAAAAAAAAGGTCTAAATTGAAGATCTTCTATAAAGGTTTTTGATCTGTAATTTTGATATACAGTACATATGATAGTATTTATATATCTATGATTGTATGATTTATGTGCAATGGGGGATATATGTTCACCAAAATAATCTATCAATTAAACAAAGGGAGACAGAAGAAGGTGCTAACAAAGTATTGATTTTGAGTTTGAACTGCTATTTAACTCTGCAGTGTTCTGTTGGTGCTATGTTTAAAATATCCATTCATTCATCCATTTTCTTACCATACCAACATGTAGGCATGTTCATTCTGTTGAAGTGAGGATGATCCTGTTGGCAGCCAATTTAAAAAACAAAACAAAACAAAAAAAACCTTCCATATACCATTTTTCTTTTGCGTAAATATCGGATGTTATGACCTGCTGCTTATGCTGACAGTGCAGGCTTATCCGTGATAAAAATGTTTTTTTTTTGTGCAACTTTTGCTTCTGCGTCTATATACCGGTGTGGTTTATAGTTTGGAAAATACTGTACATAAAGTGAGTGATTTTGCTGACAGTAAAATGAAACTTTTTTTTTTTTGCCAACTCTGGAAAAAATTCATTTCTGTTATACAATAGTATGCTAACAACAGAAGAACATTTTCCTTTTTGTACTTCACTCCATCTCTGTCTGTACTTTTACATAAGCAAAGAGCTACAAAGACAATTCTGATTTCACCACATAAAGATTAGTTTTTACTTTCAACTCAACATTTTCAAGTCTTTGCTTTTTTATGCTTACCTATGTAGAGAAGTTGAAAAAGTACTACTTTTACATGTATTTTTTTAAATCACTGTCATATTTTTACTACTGAAGTGAAGAGCCGATTTTTGCCACTGCTGTTATTGTATGTTATTAACAACAAGATAAATGTGTACTTAAATACATTTCAGAAGTTGCTTATTTTTTACTTTTACTAAGCGTTGAATGAGTGCTTCTCCATCCAGAAACTTTTTTTTTTTTTTAAACACAAGTGCCTGTTCTACTACTTAACTACTCAAGCACAGTGTGTGAGCCCCTTCGCCACCTCTGGGTCAGCTTTAAACGATCTTATCGGAAAAGGGCGACATCAGAGCGAAGACAATAGCTCAGTGTTTACGCAGAAGGCACATAAACCTTGGCGAGACCAGGAATCTGACGTGGTGTTTTTGGCTCCGTTTATTTTCCTGCCACATTCCCACAGTGCGATATGACCTCTTCCCGTCGCCCTTGTTCACTTCCCTTTTTATAAACAGAGGAGCGGCTGGGCAAGGTGGGAGGTGAAGGAGGACCGCTGTGATCTGCGTAACGGACCGTGGACCACATCATCATGTGTTAAGTCTCATAATCAGTGGTGCACCGCAGCGCAGTACTGCGAGCCGGGCACTCATCCCTCGTTCCTTTGTGTGAGAGGATGCGTGTTGTCCACCGCAGCATATGTCACACAGATGGCCTTCAACAGAAGATTTGAAAGCATCCCAATGACTCTGTACGGACACAGTAGCCCAAGAGGTTCCCAAATTGCGATTCAATAGCTCGGTGGTCCGCAAATTTATCGGCAATAAACTATGTCGTCTAAAAAGGGCATAGTCTTTCTACATGCAATAAAGCCAGTCAAGCCAAAAGCAGCCATAATAGACCAATTACTCCAACCAAATGTTAGCTTTTGGGTCAAGTACCCTCTGTGATTGTGAAGGATCACGTCAATTTGACATTGATGCGCACTGAGTATTTCTACCTCTCTTATGCAATATAATACTATCGAAAGCAATCTACTTATTTAAATACCTAGTTTAAATAAAATGTGTTTTTCCGCAGACTTGAATGGATTAATCGCATGTATATTCATTTTGATAGGGAAAGATGATTTGAACTATGTATCTTACAGTAGAAATCTACAAATTGCATCCTAATCATTTTATTATTGTAAGCCATTGTACAGGGGTAACATGGATTTATAATGCATCCAGTGACTCCGCGGATTGAGTGGACGTGTTTTGCCCAGCTGTCAAAGTGTCTGCCTCTAATGTGATGTGAAGTGTTTTTTTTAGCTTTTATTTGGAGCAGCATGTACGTTGAGCCGAGGGCTTTTAGGATAGTATCCCCGTCTTACTGTTGTTACTGGTTCAATGCTCACTCCACACAGCGCTGCAGATCTCTATCAAGCCGCTTCTTTATGTGCGCCATCGGACTGCGGGTTAGTTCAACGCTGTTGGCCCGCGAGTGCACATTCAGCACTCATTTTCATTCACAAGCACACATTACCGTTTACCACAGACTCCCTTGCCAGGTTACATGTTGGCCTCAGATCCTGTGTAGGTCAGCACAAGATCTTTTCAAAAGTTTTACAAACTTTAGAAGGCACCACTAGACTATTTTGCACCACAGTGGTGAGACAAAAGAGACAAAAGTACTCACACTTTGTACTTAAGTATAGAAGTTGAAATGACGGAAAATTACTGATAAAAGCAGTTAGGAGTAACGCATTACAAAAGTAATGTAATTACTGTAATGCATTACACAAGTAATGTAATTACTGTAATGCATTACACAAGTAATGTAAGTACTGTAGTGCATTACTTTTTGCTGTAATGCGGTAGTGACATGCATTACACACAAAGAAAAAAATAGTAATATTTTACTTGGCACAAATGGGAGTAATGCAAGGCATCACAATTCATTTTTAACCTGAAAGTGTGTTTTTTTTTCCCCAAATTTACCAAAACCACCGCAACATCAGAGAAAAGAAGAAGAAAAGTCAGGGAGATGAATGTGGCAGTAGCAGACACTAGGTTGAATATCGACTGCATACGTACACCCATTACTTTCAGTTCGTCAGAGATAAAACAAGAAGAATATAATAGTTGGGTGCAATTTGTGCGTGACACTTAAAGAGCTGTTAACTTAGCTAAATAGCACCAGTAATTTGACAAACCATTTACAGAGGTGCCATAGTAACGTGACGGCAAAAAGGAAAAATGCAGAGGATTGAGAGTGGAGATGAAACAAAAGAGGCAAAATTATCGTTCTCGTACTAAGGAATGTCACTTGGACCTCAAGAGGTTAGGAGACTCGAGGCAGAGTATGTCGTACGTAGAAGATATTCTGCGGCTTTCCACTGTGGACTCGACAGCATTTCGAAACCTTGTCAGCGAGCTCCCCATCACAACTAGCTAAAATGACAACGTAAGGTAACACTCATTTTCAACGACCAATTGCTATTAATAATAGTCTATAAATATTTCTGGTCAATGTGTATCAAGATGAAGCATACAAAAACTTATGTTAAATAGTACATAACACAATAAAGATGATGTAGGCTTGCAGCTAATGTTAGCCCCACCTATTTTGGAAATGTCTGTTTCCAACCTAGCCGACTGAACTTGAATTTGAATACTTTGATTGAAATTGTGGAACAATGTAAACAATGCATCCCTATGCTCTGAGGCTAAGAAATAAAGGGATTAAAATAAAAAAAGATGTTTTTAGCTTGTCATATTTTAAAGGTTTAAAATGCAATACAGATTCAATGATTTGCACTGTTTTTAGGCTCAAGACAACCTTCCATTGGGTTTCTAATGAGCTACATTATGAATGGCAAATCCATATGCTTAGTTATGTTTGAGAGTAATATAAAAATGATGCAACAGTCGTAATATTGTAATGTAACAAATTACTTTAAAAAGACAGTAATACAGTAAGCAATAAATAACGCATTACAATTTTGAAGTAACTTGCTCAACATTGGATAAAAGAAGGTGGATTTTGACTCTGTTGCATTCGTCTTTGCCATCAGTCCCGTGGTCGCCCGTATGAATATTTTAAGATGAGCGGTGGCTGGATTAGCCAAAGCTAGCAAGGCTAACCACTATGCTCTTCCCCAACCATCATATTTTTGGCGTCATGGACCGTGCAGACGCGTAGATACTGTCGCCTGGACGGCAGAACGTTTCAGTGCTCCACAGAGAGCATTATGCCTGGCCTGTGTAAATTGCCCAGGAAGATGATGCGATGCCAGAAATACAGCGACTTCAAGCTTTAAACTTTGATGCGGGGAAGGGAACTAATCAGTTCCACCCAAAGTAGAGCATAAACATAAAAAGCCATCAAAAGGATAAACACTCAGGTACAAATACCTGAAAAAAAATCTAAAACTAACAAAATATGTGGTTACTTCCCATGTCCATGTTTGGTACACTGTATGTTTGCTCTCTTCCCAGTCAGCCACTGGTTAGCTTAGATTGGCACAAAGACCGGAATGAAGTGGCTCTGTGTGCGGGAAACGGCATTAACTGGCTCTATCTTGTATGGTCAATTGGAACAAAAATACTTTGTGGTTGTCGTCTTGGCTGAGCAGAGAAGCTTTTGTTTGTTTTTGTGTGGTACCAATCAGTCAACTTGCATACTGTACTTGCAAAAAACATATACTATTCTCCTCAAGGATATTAATGTTTCCTTCAAAGGGTGGCTGGCATACTGCATATATTTTGGCATTTTCAGTTAGTCTTGGATCTCTGTGTGAAGGAGAATAAATGACATAACTGATTTTCTAATGTGGTCATCAAGTGCATCCTTAGATATTTGAGATGACGCAGCTGGGGCTCGTTTGAAGTGACACAGCAGTGCAGAACATCGAAACTTTCCCAAAAAGGATGAATCACAGCAGATTAACTTTTGCGGAAGTCACCATCAGTGTAGTGGTTCACTCGCTTAATTGCGTTAAGGGGACGGTTCAGTCAAAAAATGCCTTGATCTACGCACCCCCAATCGTCAAAACTTGGCATTCTGACTAACTCATTCAATCTCTGACATATATTTACATTTTAAAAAGAGTCCAGACATTCACTCTTAGCAACTGGTAATTTTTTATTATTATTATTTTAGTGTCCGGCAAAAGGAGGGTCTAAAAATAGCTGGTGCTAAATAAATTAAGAACTAAAGTGATCAATTTTTTTAAATTAAGTAATAAAGTAATTAATTAATTTAGGACCTAAAGTAATCAGTTACATTAGTACTTACTGCACGTACCAAAATTAATACATAAACATTAAGTTTACATACCTAAAGTTTATGTGCTTCAGTGCTAAAGTAACCGATTACTTTAGGTGTTAAAGTGATAAGTATTAAAGTCATTGATTACTTTAAGAACCTAATCAATTTCGTTAGCAATTAATTAACTAAAGTAATTGGTTACTTAGGTACTTAAGTAAATAGATTAGGCACTACAATAATTACTAAAATAAAAAAAAACAATGTAGTACATAATTACAAAAAGTGATTTACTTTAGTTCTTAATTTTGTATAAGTCATTATTAGACCCTCCTTTAAACAAAATAGTAAATGGGTAAAAAAGAAAAGAAAAAAAGTAAATAAGTACCTGAGATTGAATGTCTTAACTCTTTAAAAGAAACAACGTATATCTTTGGGATTGAATTAGTTAATATCATATATTTGTCGGGACGCTACAATTCTGATGAAAATAAAATATGCAAAAAATTATCAACAGAAACTATAACAAATTGAAACCCCGAGCCAATCTAGTGACCGGTGATTATGTTATTACTTTAGGCAATGCTAAATGTTACCTTGGATGTTAGCTCAATAGCGCTAAACCCGTCACCACACTTCCCAGTCGTTGCTGTTTGGTGCACTGAATGCTTATTTCAAAAGATATTTGAGATGTCCTACTGTGTGAAGTATCATTGAATGCACCATCCAGACAAAGGAGCAAGTTGCTTTCTTTTGCATCTCCAGACAGTTCTTCCGAGCAAGCACACTCGTTTTTCAAAACCAAAAATAAATTAACACAACATAACCCACTGCCCCACATTGTAAACGTTCCGCCAGAAATTCAGAACTCTTATGGTCTGACTTCTGGTATGCGGACACGTCAAATTTTGCAGTTTAGTTCATCTTCCACAAACACAATATTAAGCAGAATACAGTGTTTGTACTAGTTTAGCCAGATAGAACATATACAAGGTTTACGTTTGTTGCACTATGTATGTAAGATTACGGACACAAGTTCGAGTACTACTGTACAAAACACAGATGGATGGATGGCTGTTTATGGTGTTGCTTTGTAGCTGAGTTACACTTAAGGAGAATGGTTTATCCAAACACCCAAACTGTTGAGACACGAAATTGCAGAAATGAGCGACATAACTTTCACTGGGTTCTGTATGGGAAAAGTCTGCAGTCAACAGAAGGCATTCATGAACGTTCGGAATATAAATGGTACCATCTGTGTGACGTAATAGGCGTTGACATGGAGGAATGATCCGATGATGATGTGTTTTATTCCGAGACATGTGCATGTCTTTCCTTTGTGGTTGCAATGATTCACAAGTTAGGAAAAGGAAGGATCAGACATGAAAAAAAACACAAAAATACAGAATTATTTAAATTGATTGTGAAAGACCAGATATGGCAAACATTGCATACTTTAGGAGTTCAAATGCATTATAGAGCAGTAATATAAGGGAGACAGATGAAGCCAGTTTCCTTTCCAAAGCTATTTAAGGAGGCATGCATACAAAGTATCAAAAAGCCCAAAACGTATCATACTTTTCCAGTAAAAACAAACAACTTATTTTTCCCTGGAAAACCATTTGCAAAAATATGTAATTATTTTCTTGAAAATATCAGTTTGTATTTAATTCATTTGAAGCAAAATGTAAAATATATACTGAGGATCCCCACTAATTTCGGGAGATAAAGACAGAGCGTGACTGTGAATATTGAAAAACCACTTAAAATTGACAACCATTGAAATACATTGGGGGAATATAAGTGCCTGCTAACTGTAGGAATGTGACACTGAAGAGGCTCAAACATACAGTACACACTCCTCATAGGAGGATCTGTGCCCAGATTAAAAAATAACATGGCAGATGTGTTTAGTTCTAGGCCACCGTGCTGCAGGACAGGAACTGATATATTACATTTGGAAATAACTTCCTAATATACCACATTAATATGACTTTGCTTATTTAGTGACGTGGCGTGAGCCTAATGTCATAACTGTAAATGTCAACGCTAACACCACCTTTGAAAGAAAAACACATGTCCCGTTGTAATACGAGGCCTTAAATGCTCTCACTTTCTAAAACGGTCTTCACTCTTAGGTTTGTTATTTGAACTTGTCCTTACAGGGACATAAAAACATGCACACACTTTTTTTTTTAACAAGCGTTCCCAAAGGTCGCAAAAGCGGTTGTGAGAAAGAGAGCGATGGTTGTTTACTTTTCCGATCTATTTCCATCATACTCCTTCAGGCATATTTAACTTTCCTATCATAAAGAAAATAAATGATGCCATGCGTATTCTGTCTTGATTTCCTGATTGATTGCTTGAGACCCAGCTGGGCTATGAGGAAGAGTTCGGAAACTGCAGCAGGTTTTCAGTCATAGTCATTATTTTTTCCTTCCCAAGAACTAAGTTGTGGCAAAAAGTCACCAACCGTGACAATTGACATCAATTTCGCATCATGACTTATCTGGCCTTTTCTCACAGATATTACAGTTAACAGCTCATCGGTTCAGCACGACCTTACTCATTTGGGACAAAAATCAGTGCTTTCCCATCAGTGCTCATGTGAAATCACATTCAAATTTATCTTCATTCCACACATTTGAGTCCGGGGTTAGGCTAGAGTTATTTTTTGTTATGCTGACTATCCTAGTGACTATCTTTCAACATTTTATAGTGTAGATAGTCTGTTTTTATGAAACTAAAGCTATAAGCTAAAATTAATGGATGCATCCAACAACATTGCAGCTCTACTTAGGTTTTGGCTTTGGCATGATAGGGATTCCATTCAAAAACATTCTCTAGCAGTCAAATGTTTGGAAACACACTCTAATTCATTATTACTTTATTATTTTAAAGGAAACCCTGATTTGTAAATTACTACTTTAAGTCTTTTTGGTTTGATTATTTGGTTAAAAAACTGAATATTTTATAATTAAGAAGGCACATAATGAGCAGTTATCACCTTTGCACATGTTTGTATTTCCTCAGTCATATTTATGATGTGGATTGTGCTTTATGATCCGGGATCATTTTCAGGTCACAGCTGTTCACGGTCTCGAGCTAAAAGCCTGATGTCAATTTGAAAGTGTTTCCAAACTTTTGACTGGTACGTACATCCTGTCATCCATCCTTCCTTCCTTCCTTAAGCACACACTCTGATGGCATTATTTTTGGGTGCAGATAAAATTGTTATCTGAAAGATGCAGCAAAGCTTTTTTTCCAGACAGGCAGTCACCTGGTGCCCTTTAAGACCCCAGGAGCTCCTCTGATAAACCACCAGAAAGCCCCACCACATCTGATACATTATCTGTCCTCAATTCTCAACCCACAAACCCCCGACAAACTGTTTCCCTTGTGGAAATTGCAGAGTGGTGATGCAACAGTCCGGGTTTTTAACGTAATTTACAAGTGGGGCCAAACAAGCAGGCAAATTCAAAAGTTCATCAGTAGGCTATGCAAATGCTGAAATGAAATTGGTGCAGCAGTGTTGGGAAAAGTGGCAATGGACGTTGCTTCACGACCTTCCATTTCCATCACTGCAATGCAGCTTCTCCATTGTTTCTGCCTCGTTTCACATTCCCGAACGTGTAACTTATCAGCGCTGGCCTACGTCACAGCGTCATGACTCACTGCGGAGCTGCATATGTGAACTGAATGTGAGCTGTGTGTGCACACACACACATACACACTCACAAATAAACACAAGCTTTTCCCATAATTTACCAATCATGTACTTACATTTTTTTTCCACCAGCACAGAAGTGGTTAGAAATTTCAGTCACGGATAGCTTCAATTTAGGCTTTCAAGTTAAGATTGTGGTTTGAAACTAAAGTTAGGTTTTCAAGTTTGGGTTAGGTACGCTACACTCCCAATCGTGCAGCGTGCATGGTTCTGCAACGGGTTTTCATCGAGGTGAATTTGATGTGATTCAAGACTTGTATCGCAGCTGAACAGCTGTGACAATCCAGTATATGGTGTTTCACGATAATACTCGATTTTTGTAATTTCATATGTACATGTGGTTAATTGCCTGATTAGCCAGAACTTTATTCTGCCAAATACCACAGCTGACCTCAGAGAAATATACAAATGGAAACTGATTCACCCTCAAATTTAGAGTGTGGTGAAGATTTCATTCAGTCGCACATGTATGAATTAGCATTATTAGCATTTTAACAGGTCTCATCTTTTAACCCAATTCAAAATAATCATTGTGTTTAGCTAGCCATAATTTTTTACAGACAGTTATTGTTGCAGTCAACTATTTAGCAAATATCAAGAGTTGCTGTCAATTTTTTTCATATGAAATTATGTATTGCAAAATTGAGACGACTATAGATCAGCAAATAGGTTTGTTGTGTACCTTTTCATAAAAGTGTGGGACCAATTCCTGTGCGGTGCGACCAACAGAAAAAGTGCTAAAGTTAGAACCCTGAAATTGATTTGGCTCTAGTTTGAAGTTAAGATAATAGATCAGTCGGGTTTAGGGTTTTTAGTTGGTTTTTAGACTCTTTTTAGACTCTTTTTAGTTATGCAGGGTTTTCTGTTGGGCTACGTATGATTGTCAAATAAGACTTTCAATCTGGATTTTAAATTATGGCTAAGATTTCAAGTCGTATTCGGGGTTTTGCATCAAGGTTGTAGTAAGGATTTATTTTCGGGGTTTACATCAAAACTACTACTCTACTTCAAGTTTGTACAGTGTATCTTGTCAGTTTGTCAAATTTGTCAAGGTTTTAGGTTTTGAATTAGGGTTAGCAATAACATAGGGCCAAGGCCCGTGGGAGCATGTTGGTGAGTTTGTAAAATGCTTGTCAGAGTATGCGTACATCTGTTGCTGCCTGCTCAGGGTAAAGTCAACAGCTCTGAGGGTCATTCATGTTGCTCCAACGGCGATCTGAAGTGAGCAAGGAAGGTCGCCTCGTCGATCGCAGCAAACAGAGATACACAATACAAAGATTGGAATCTCATTGGAAATGCACTGTGCTTTTTCCATTGACTCTTAATGGGTCTAAGTGTTTCAACGTTTAAATCACATAATTCAACATGGGAAATATCTTACATTAAAACGAACAGTCCTAAAACTCGGAAAAGAAGTTATTTTGTGACTATTGGACATTTACAATCTGCTTGAATGTCCATGATGTATGGGATCCCTCAAGGGTCAATTATTGGACCCACTTTGTTTACCCTGTATATGTTACTGTGGGGTCAAACTCTTCAGAACACTAATGTTACTTATAATGGCTAGAGGTTAAGTCGGCCTAAAATCAAACCAGGTTGAAATAAGTTCAGGTTAAAAAAAATCATTTTCTCCACAACGTCTTTGTCATATTTTTAAAACATGTTTTGGCTTTCAGTATCTGTAAAATCCTACTTTCATATCTGTTTAGTTCATCTGACAACTGTGATTCCTTGTCTTGACTAGAAGCTGTGGATGAAGCTCCACTTTCACCCAGTGCCACATTTATGTAGCTTCTCATTTTGCCACTGTTAAAAAATGTATGCTCAAAGATAGTTGAAATGACTCTTCTATTTCTCATCCATTTTGGTCTTGTTCAATGGGAGAGGTCTGACCTATCTCATACACTCGAGTGACAAACGGAGCGCAGTCGTTAGTCAC
The DNA here is from genome assembly GCF_059441005.1 of Hippichthys cyanospilos. Lineage (NCBI taxonomy): Eukaryota > Metazoa > Chordata > Actinopteri > Syngnathiformes > Syngnathidae > Hippichthys > Hippichthys cyanospilos. Next base: position 16,832,301 of record NC_142378.1, on the reverse strand, counting down.
ATTGGAAAGGAAAAGCCATGACACGTCTAATAGGAGAAATGTTCATGAGGTTAGAACATTGTTGGCCTGCACACAGGCCATGGTTTCTCCATAAAAGGCAAACAAACACATAAGCTTGTTTTTTTTAATGTTTAGACTTAGATAAACTCATTGACATTAGACTTCAAGGCATAAAATGCATTCATTTCTTTGATTCTGTTCTCCACAGGAATTTTTGAAGAAGTCACTGTCTACAGAGCACATCTGCAATACGTTTATTTCTGTGGTTGTCGTTTGCAGTGGTGTTGAGCTCCACTGCATTGCACAGAGCTGTTTCCTGTACTCTGGTTACCTTAGTAACTAAAAACAAGAAATACAGTGAATCTCTAAAATCACAAGACGAATTGTGATGTTAGGAGAGGAATACTTCCTGTTTGTTGCTCAGCAGTGAAAATGAACTTTGGTGTCGCTTATGCATAGTCGACACATAGCAGGAGCTGTTGCAAATGGGTCATAGATTTCTCCGGTTTGCTCTATTTGCCATACATGCCTGTTTTTTTTTTTTAATTATTAAAATCGAAGGTCTCAAAACTCCAGCCAAAGTGGAGTTTTGCCAAATTCTCCGGGTCCACGTTTGCAACCATAAACCGGAGATTTATGTCATCACTCTACTCTATTTCCCGCCAAAGATGCCGATGCAAGTGACGTTAAGAGACGGAGGTTCTTTTTGTTTGGACAGAATTGGTGACACTACTGCTGCCTAGTGGCTTGGCAGGCTTATCAATTAATAAAACCCCACTATGCGGATTTGTGTAGCAGCATTTTTTTTCTTTAAAACAAAGCTATGCGGATGATTTATTTATTTATTCATTTTACACATGATGAGGGGGAGAATATGCGGGTTTTAATAGCCTTAGTAATGTGTAGACAAGGCCTTAGGCCATTTTGAACTTTCTTTTTTCCTATAAGGATAAATTGCTACAAGTTAGTTATGTTGTTTGGGCCTTTGTATTTTTAGGATTAACATAATATGCAATAATAAATCCTATTCCTACAATTATTATACTGAATTCACCTTGAGCCAAGCTGTGGTGGTCCAGACAGACCACGTATTAAAAATACATAATTATACTTTATATGTAGACCTATCTGTGGTTGAAATAGTGGTGTGTCGTCTCACTATCCAGAATGCATGCAAGTACTGTACAGGTAATCAGGGCAGTCATAAAAAAATGATGTCATTTAAAAATGATGGTTATTTATAACGATACCTTCCAAAATTCATGATAAACTGTATAAGTAGACCAGGGGTAGGGAACTCCGGTTCCTCGAGAGCTATATCCTGCCTGTTTTCAATATCTCCCTCGCCTTTCACACCTGGTTCAAATAATCAGCTCATCAGCAAGCCCCGTGGAAGCCTGATAATGATCCTAATAATTTCAATCAGGTGTTTTGAAAGTGAGACAGATAAAAAACAGGCAGGATATGGCTCTCGAGGAACCGGAGTTCCCTACCCCTGATGTAGACCTACACCCGTTGGATGAAACATTGAAGCGTGTTATCTCAACAACCGGAATGCACACAAGAATGGAAATTAAGGAAAGCCACTGGGGAAAAAAAATCCACACTCCTCAAACCCAGAATTAAACAAAACAGAACAAAGTATAGATTTTGATATGTTTCTTTCATTTCTAAGTTCTTAGCTATATTATGATTGGTCTTATTACATGAATACACACAGAATATTGTAATTTTGTGATGTTCAATTATGACTATTATGACTTTTTTTGGCTACTATTATTACTACTTTTTAAATCATTACTATTGTTGTAGAGTGTCCAATTTAACAAAGAATTTGTTTTAAATTTTGTTGAAGTAATAAAGGTTCCTTGTGTCTGTGATGCTTACACTAAGGTTAAACAGTAAGTGATGACATAAGTGATGTGTATGCAGGATTCCTGGACATGAACAAAAGTTAACAGTGTGGGAGGAGCTGAAGGCACAAGAACCGCCCAGCATCCCGTCTGAGAGCTCCCCACTGTTTGCTTCTGCCTGGCAGAGCAGCAGCGGGACACAGAAGCACTCTCGGAAAACTTCGCTCAAATTTTGCAACCACACTTGTGCCTGGACAACTATTACACTCAACTGCTTTGTTTCTTACTTCTATCAAGCGGATAGTCATGTTTATACGTGGACAATAAGTGCATGGAGAGGTGAGTGGATCAATGAAGCATTCAAATCTGGTGAGTACTTTATTTTTCAGATACGTTTTTATTTTCATACAATAACATCAACAACACTCATTTATTAATTTAGTCGTGCTACACTGCATATTCTAAGAATTTTAATAGAGAAAGGTATTTGAAGCTAGACTAAGACTGAAACATGCACAAATGTACAAATTGCAGCAATTTTCATACTTTTGGTTTATTTCTAACATTTGGTGGGGTTATTAAAAAAATCTTGAGCTATAATCAACCAGTTATGTTATGTTTTACTTCCTACTTTTGCTCCTTTTGCAAACACGTCACCTTTAATACACTTTGCTGTAAATGGAACATATTCAAAAGTCTAGTAGTTTCCATTTGAAGCTGAGACCTTTTTTTTTATATGAAACATTGATATACACAGGGAATAATTAAGAGGGGGAAAAAGGGGAATACAGTTTTATCCATGACATCTTGCACTGTCAGAATTTGAAAAGTTTCATAATACAAACGTGTCATAATACAAAGCATGTTATCTTATGTTTTTTAATATTATTAATGCAGTAGTGGACTTGTCCGCATTTTATGTTGCGTATTGTGATACATGTTTTAGTATGTCGAGAAGTGAATTTTGAATCCTATCTTTGCATGTGATTGGCAGACCATCCAGAGGCGGCTGGAGTAGGATGCCCCTCTGAGTCCAGCGCTGTGGCGCCCCCTGCCGTGTGAGCGAGGGAACCGGGTGGTGGTGGGGGGACAGCAAGGCAGCATGGGCACCACGCCTGAAGAAGGGATGAACATGGTAATTGTGGCCCATTACAACAACTCGGGCAAGTGGGAGCGGGCCCGCGGCGGCAGCGCCTGCAAGACGGCCGTGTTGCTGCTGATCTGCGTGCTGATTGTCCTGGAGAACCTGACGGTTCTGCTGGCCCTGTGGAGGAACAAGCGCTTCCACAGCCGCATGTACTTCCTCATCGGCAACCTGGCGCTGTCCGACCTGCTGGCCGGCGTGGCTTACGTGGTCAACATCTTCACCTCGGGGAGCCGGACCTATTTCCTGACGCCGGCCCAGTGGCTGGCAAGGGAGGGGAGCATGTTCGTGGCACTCAGCGCATCCACTTTCAGCCTCCTGGCCATCGGGATCGAGCGTCACATGACCATGGTGCGTCTCCGCCCGTGCGAGACGGCTGGGCGAGGCCGCCTGCTGGGCCTCCTGGCTGCCTGCTGGCTGGTGTCGGTGCTGCTCAGCGCCCTGCCCAGCCTGGGCTGGAACTGCTTGGACAACCTAGGCTCATGCTCCACTGTGCTGCCGCTGTACGCCAAGAGCTACGTGGCCTTCTGTATCAGCGTCTTCAGCGCCCTGCTGGTAGCCATTGTCATCCTCTACATCCGGATCTACCGCTTGGTGACGTCCAGCGGTCGCAGGGTGAGCAGCAGACCTTCCGAATGTTCCCTGGCCTTGCTGAGGACCGTGGTGATCGTTCTTGGGGTGTTTGTGGTGTGTTGGGCACCCCTTTTCATGCTCCTGCTCCTGGATGTGGGCTGCAGCCACAATGAGTGCCCAGTTCTCTACGAGGTGGACTGGTTCATCGCCCTGGCAGTGCTCAACTCGGCCCTCAACCCTCTCATCTACACGCTGTCCAGCAGGGAGATGAGGGCCGCCTTCTTCCGTCTGCTCTGCTGCTGCCAGAGCGCCATGGAGTCCACCGGGACACCGGTGGCCGGTAACCCCAACCTGGGCACGCCGGGGCCCACGGCGGAGAACAGCAAGAGCAGCATGGGGGGCGGAGGAGGGGTGGGAAAGGCCGCCATCAACAGGGGGGTCAATACAGCCGGGAAGCACGGGGATCCCGCTGCCACCGCGCTGCCTCACCCGGCAGGACCTGCCGAGCTGCTGTCGGCCGTGCTGGTGAAGGCGGGGGCCCTCAGCAAGTTCTGACAGCAAGAACATAGGAAGCCATAACATTCGGTACACCTGCAACATCCAATGAAGTGTTTCCTAACATTTACTAATGCACATTTGTTGCAGGTGAAGAATCCTAACACTAATGCCACAAAAAGTAAACAACACCAAACTCAACCACAAGTAGTAAAAAAACAACAACATTGACACCAACTAGGGGGAATCGGCTCTTTTATTATCTTAATTCAAAATCTATAACACCAATCATTTAAATCTCATTTTATACCTTTCAGTGGCTGACAACAAAAAAAGTCCAATACAACACAATCATTGATTTAAAAAAAAAAAAAAAAAAAAAAGGGCCCAGCATTTAGGTTTTCATTCATGTTTTTGAGTCGCTTTGCACAAAACAATTCAATTTGTTGGACTGCCTTTTGACTTTTCATTTGACCAAACATTTTGGGTTGAATAAATAACCCAAAATTTGAGGTCAAACTGACCAAAGTCAGTTCCTTTTCTAACCCATATTTGGGTAATTGGCTTATTTTTAATTCAATTTAATTTAATTCAGTTTTTTTGTATGTATGAAGTATGAATGTGCTGTACATGTATATGCAGTGATGTCTCTCCTATGTTCCTGACAACCCAGGCAAACATTAGCTCCTCCTCTCCAATACGGAGCATCTACCTATATATATAATATATATATATATATATATATATATATATATATATATATATATATATATATATATATATATATATATATATATATATATATATATATATGGGGTTTTATGCTTGTATTGGATGGGATGTTCCTAATTTTGTGGCTGCTGAAGAGTTGGCTTTGAAGGTCCTATTGCACTACTCTATGATCAGTGTTGTTTGAACAAAAATTAAAGAAATAAATCCAGATTCTATACTAATGAAAGCCACTATGTAGAACAAATGTAAAGTAAACAATGTTTTATTTAAACGGGTGGTTTTATTTAAAAAAAAAAATCCTGTTTTTAGTGATTTAAACTTATGGCTGTTTTTTAAAATTTTATGTAGATTCCACTAGAGCACTTTTTGGTTTTGTTTTTTAACGTGCTATATGCAACACCTTCCCCCCTCCCCCTACCAAAGGAAAAAAACAACCTCGAGTAGTATTTTATTTATTTTCTATGAAAACATTGTTGTTTGATACGCAACGGAGGTAGATTTTGTGCTTTGTGTGCATAAGAACTGCCATGGTACTGTGACAGTATGTTGTGCAAAGGGACCATATGAAAGAAAAAAATGGAGATTTTTCTTTTCTTTTTCTTTTTTTTTTTAAGTAGTGGAGGCTGCTGCTGCTCTTGCTCTCCTGTGCCGCTACTGGTGCAAAAAAACATTTGTCCTGATGGTGGCGTCTGGGCACCGCCTCTCAATACTCATGTAGTTTCTCATTCGAGGAAGCGTTACCAACATTTTTTATATGTCTCCTGATCAGTATATCTAAAAACCACTCAGACAGTAACTAACCACTAATAGCGATTAGCAGTGTTGGATGGGAATGATTTCATCGTGGTACTCTGGTTCCATTACATAGTCAATAAAATAAAAGGCCTATTTAGTGTTTGTCAGTTTAATGTCACGTGTTTGTGTGTTTGTGTGAGTGACATCTGAAAATCACATGATTATATACACAAATAGACAATATTTATGAAATGTGTTAACATCACTTAAAAAAAAACACAAACAAAAAAAAAACGAATCAAATGCAAAACCAGTCAAGCATTCATGCCGCCGCCAACTACTGATGACTACAGCAATGTTTGAAGCAAGATTTACTGAGTGAGTAATCGTTCAAAAATAAACTTCAAGATATTTCTCGTCACTCCCAATTGAAATATGTCAGAGTAAACATCCAACAAAAAGGACTCTTTTTGTTTTGAAAACAACCAGATAGACTCGCCTTTCAGTCCATTCGCTTAATGCTAATCCTAATTAGCATCTATGTAGCAGTGCTTTAATCCAGTGGTCTCCAAACTTTATCACCACGGTACGCAAATAGCATTGATTAAGTCAATCATATAATTGAATTACACATTCTATTCATTTCAATACAAAACGTTAATTAGATGCAAATGAGTTCTTACAATGCAAAACCTTTGCCTATGCTAACCTATACCAAAGGGAAATTCTGGAAAAACTAAAATGCTAACCAGCTAAACGCTTGCAAGGCAACACTGTTGGATCAACAAACAAATTTCAGGCATGTTATCATAAATGACAATATTCCTACAAATCAAGAACAACCTACAGGCCAGATTTCATAGAAAGACAAACCAACGGGTGCGTCACCGACATAAGAGTTTTCAATTAAAGCTACACCTTCCTTCTCACTACAAAATGTCATATCAGCAACGGCCAGAGGCAGCGCCAAAATCAAAGCACAAATAAATGAACTGTTAAAACTAAAATCAGTTTCAAAACATCATTATTTTGGGGGCGGCCCGATAGAAGTTGATCCACGGACCACAGATCGGTGGTTGGGGACCACCACTTTAATCCCAATGAATTAATCAAATTTTAATTGAATTTTTAATCAATTTGAAAACAAATGTGCAGCAACACATTCACTGACAATATACAGGAACAAGTGTCACATTCCTTTATAGTTTGCATTGAACGACTAATATAAGTGTTGTAATGATGACCTGTTGGAGGAAATGAGGCAGTTTTATTTTTTTTTCCACAAAGGACAATACCATTTCTGAGTAGCTTCAGAGTGGTTGCATTTCAGTTTTTGTCTGTTATTGAAGGAAACTATGTTCTTGGAATTTGGGTTTGTGGTGAAAGTTCCTGCCAATTTTTATCATTTCTTTGCAAAGGACTGATTATTCATATCAGGGAGTTGGCAGTACATTGCACCGCAAAAAGCAGACAGAAAGTGACAGAGTGGCATTTCACGCTCACCTCACAGAGATTTGTCCTTGTTCCGCACCTTAAATTGTGATGTAGGAAGACAGCAGGGATGCAAAAAAACTCAACCTTCTCTGGGATAAAAGGTCATCGACTCTTCGCTTGCCGTCACAAATCCTTGCCTTTTGCCATTTGGAAAATGGGGAAATGTTAATGTGCATGGGGATTTACAGCGCTGACATCTCATGTTGGAATGTCACGGAATGTCACTTTAGGGTTCTTTGTATGTTGGCATGTTCATTTAAAAAAAAAATAATAATAATAACATACCCCTGTTTGAAGGCCAGGTTAACTGATATAAAACTTTAAAGATAAATTGCTAAAAATCACCCTTAATGTCATGTGGGCTGGACAGAACATCTGGAAAAAATAAATAAATAAAAAACAACAGTGACCATCTGTCTGTATCTTGAGTGAATTAACCAGTCACATTCATGCTAATGTTAAGAGTCAACACAACACCTGCTACCAATTAAAATGCATCTCATTATTCACCTTATTATATGTTTTCTAGGAGAAACCTGAACATTTTGTACAAATGCAGACTCATATTCGGAACTTCATAATTCCATTCACTTTGACTTCAGTCTACAAATTCTTAGGTCTTGTTAATGCCACGTGGATTTGTTTTAATAATTTGTCTTTGGCTCATTTCTAACGTACACAAAGACAAACCATATACTGTATTTTTAAATCTATGGAAAATTTAGCGCAGAGAATCAAACCCTGAACCTTAGAACTGTGAAGGCGGAGGTAGAGGTGACAGTTATTCGACCACCGTGCTTATTCTTCAAAATCATATCCTCTTCAATTGAATTCTATAGAAATGTTCCTTCTCTCAAGCTAACAATAAACACTTCCTTTTTTAAGTGGGTCAATCACCTTATAAATCATGTTAACTAAACAACCGTCGCCAGTTCTCTGTGAGCATTTAGACATGGAAGATTTGTGCCATTTTCAATGCACAAATTTGCATTTGCATATGACTAATGTGAACACGACAAGAGGACAAAAGGATCAGCCCGCCCCCCTGTCGTCATGATCCTGGCTCTGTGGACGATTTGCATGATTAGTGTTTGGTAACTGTGCCGCTACACATGCATGTGTGTGTGTGTGTGTGTGTAAGTGTTTTTGTACTGTCCTCTCAATCATTTTCCTGAAAGTGAAGACCAACAAAAAACACAGATGAGTCAGGTGTGTCAGAATAATATGTGATCGGTGTTGCAGTGGATATAAGAATGAGAAGTTGAAATGCCCAAAAAAATATTGCATCCATTTGTTGTTTTCATTTCTGGTTTATACTAATACATCTTTGAGAGCATTCTAAGGTAATATACATTCAGCAGACAATAGTTTTTTGTTTTTTTTTTTTGGGGGGGGGGGTGATAATAACCAGCATCAAACTCCAAAAATGCTCACAAAACTAAAATTAGAATGAATTAGATAATTACACTACAGAGTGTGGAACTTGGAAATAGCACTCATTAAAACGTTTGTAAATACAAATATATTTGCAAATATGTTCAAACATGCTTGTAGGCTAAATGCTTAAAATCTTTGCTATAATGCCATAAGGGTATTGACATACTGTAGGAATGTGCATACCCCCTTGATATTATAGGTAAAAATGTTGTACATACAGTGGATCCCCGTTTTACAGCGTCTGTGGCTTGGTTTTTTTTATGTTGCGACATGGAATACTGAGTTTTTTTGTCCCCCCTTTACGGAATTTTCCCAGCTTTGCGACAAAAACAACTGTCATGACCCTAGGAGGTTGGCTGTATTTGTGTTGTTTTGTCTCCATCTGCAGGCGTTTTAGGTAATTGCACCTATTTTCTGTTGCCGCCACGTGATGGAGATGCTGGTCTGCTATTGGTCGGCCTCACTCGTTTCAAAATGGCGGAATGGTAAAGCTTTGTTATATCGCGAGTGGTTACAGAACTGTATTTACAGTGCATTTTACTGTAATTCAAAGTTGAAAGGGTTAGCCATGGGTCCCAAGATTGCTAGTGATGTTAAAGAGAGAAATAAGAAGATGATTTATATGGAAACGAAGCTGGAGATAATCAAGAAATACAAAGCTAGCCTAGCCTAGACTACCCTTATTAGGGAATATGGGCATAACAAGCGCCACTCAAAAGGTAAATAAATCCTTTCTATATTTTTTATTTATGATTTTTTCTGATTGTATACATGTATGTGTTATATATGTAGCGCTTACTATACTATTTTAGTACCAATTTTTAAAATGTATGACCAATTTTTATGTTTTTACCTGGGGTTCTAAACGCATTAGCTATTTAACATAGGTTTGCATTGCCCGCCATACGGTGAATTCGCCTTACGAGCCCAACCGCGGAACGGATTAATCTCGTAACACGGGGGCCCATTGTAAATCATGCACTTCAGATGCAATAAGAAAAAATCTAAAAATCAACTTCTTTGAATGCACTAGTAAATATGTGGCAGCCCCAAACCGTAGTCACAAACAGGCAAAGTAGACTGCATCAAACCAGGCTGTCCAGTATAAAGTCCTTGTGGATAACCCAGATATACATTTTTGCCAAATCCTAATGAAATAGCAAACAAGCAATCTGACACTCGTCTTGCATGTTTCCAACTTAGTGGTAATGTTCAAGGAGCTCCATTCAGAGCATGGGACCTGCTGAATGTCTTCGCATAGTGAAAGTCTGACAGGTTCGTCCTAAAAATAACTACATCCATCCAAATCCCTCAAAACAGCAGCTGCTTTCTCTGCAAACCATCTCTGATTGCAATCTTTGGTCAAAGGCATTCATGCACGCAGACACACACAGACACATGGGCACACTTACATACACAGAGTAACACACACACACACACACACACACACGCGCACACACACACACACACACACACACACACACACACACACACGCACACACACACACGCACGCCTAATGCGACCTCCACACTTTGTCCCCTAGGCCCCCAGCCACAAGTGCAGGGTTTAGCGTGTCTCGGTCGAGGGATAAGTGAGGCGGAGCGTGACGGCCTTCTAGCCTGACATGCGTGTGTAGTCTCTCACTTGTGGCGCTGAACACGCTTTGTGTGTATATATAAATACAGTCACAAGAAGAAGTATGTTAACCCTTTGGCGTGACCTAGATTTCTGCATAAATTAGTCATAAAATGTCTTCTGATCTTGATCTCTATCACAACAGATCAACAAATAGCAGCCCCTAATGCTTACATTGATACCATGCAAAAAACGCTGTAGATGATTCCGCGTTACTGAACATGTGCAAAGTGGGTGGGGAGAAAAATTGTGAAGCATCTTTAACCAACCTCTCTGACCTCATTATTTTTGTTTTACTCTGGGTTGGCTAACTTATGCCTCCAAACAGACGTAACAGTAACCTTGAAAAAGTAATCGGATGACTTATTTGAAAAGTTGCTTTATCAATAATTACGTTATTTTCTCAACCAAAAAACGTAACCAGGTTACATATTATCTGACCACTTAAATTTGAAGACGAACAAACTATGAGCCCTATGTATGAAGGGAAATCATAGCATTCACGAAGCTAACATAAGGCTGAACTTAGCCTAGCATGCTAACTTATCACATACCAGCCTATAGCAACGTTCACTTACTGAAGAAACAAGTAACTCTGATGAACACGGAAAATGGCATTTGTTTACTTCCTATTGTTTAATTTGTTTGTATTGTCCTGTAGTATTAGAATGTGTGTGTGTGTGTGTGTGTGTGCGTGCGTGTGTGTAATTGTACCTGTTCTGTTGGATCGTATTAGTGATGCACGTTTACTTTATTTATCTGTAACTCTGACTGTAAGGTGTGTTCAAAAACTGTAACACGTTACTGAAAACAAGCACACATATGCTTTAAGTACAACTGCTAAATAAACCACAATAGGGCCAAAGAAAATGTGGTGGAAATGGCTTCTTTTAATGTGAACGTCGAATTTCTGCCAGAATCTTATGTTAATATTGCTGAGCAGCCTTAAGCCAAGTATTGCACCCTTAGTGTTTCGACATTAATACAGCTCCACCTTTAGAACCAAACCCCCCGAGGGCAACCATAACAACAATGTGGACCTGTGCCAGAAAGGTGTAGATCAGGAGTGTCAAATCCTGAAACGCAATCTTGGGTGTAGCACAGGAGTGTCAATTTGACACTCCTGAGCAACACCCACGATTGCTTTTCATTAAACAAGCTGAGATAAGTGAATCATTTCCACTTGCAATCTCCAGGTACATTATTCACAAATACGCTGAATATTATAATCTGTGCTCATTCTGCCGGGCCAGCTGTGATGAACAGCTGCTACCACCGCCTTATGATTGGCATCCACCAACACACCTGACATCACGCTCACTCACTAACGCAAAGTTGAGACAGTTGGATGTGAACGCAGTCGAGTGGTCTATTCGGGAGGAAGGTGATACTGGCACCAGGTAATGACCGAGCTTGGAAAAAAATGGACTTTTCCCAAAAAGGTCATAAATGCCTAAAAATGCCGTATTTGTTAGACAGCATTTTTGTTATGGTGCGGCAGTGTGGGTGCGGTGGTGGACGACTGTGGACCCAAATGCAGGGAAGCAAGGCACGGTGTAATCAAAAATACTACTTTAATATGAAGATGAACCAAAGAAAACAAAAAAGAAGACTGCATACAAAGTGACAAACAAAAACTCAGAAATAAACTAGTCCTAAAACACTTGAATGATTCAGAGGAATCAGACTCACGCAGCACAACATCAGCAACAAAACAGGACACTAAATACAATCAAGCCTAACAATACAACAAGGAGCACCTGTACACGACACAATTGGAACTGGGAGCTAATTGCTGAACACAGGGGAAGAATAACGAGGATAGGTGGACATAACCACACTAACGAGAACAGACACAAGGGAAACAAAAACATGAACCAAACACATGAACCAAACTCCACAACTTTAAAGTAAAAAAACAGCAAAAGCACAAATCAGAAAACACAGATACTAACCCACAGACAAAAAATACCAACATAACAGTTTTGGGCTGTATAAAAGACGCCCCCATTTTTGCATAAATTTAAAGCCATTGTGCTGCTCTTTCTGGTATTAGGTCAACTGGGGCAGTATAATAGAAACATCCAAATAGATATGCACAGTGATCACATTTGTTCAGTAAGCCACCATACCAGCCATTCTTTGCAGAGGATCAAGAACACGTGTGAGGGATTGTTATATGTATTATTGTCTACATGTGTTCCTCCAGTTTGCATTCAAATATGTATTGCTTAAAGAGTGGTAAGGCCACAACACCGATGCTCTTTGTGAGCCTGTCTTTGGCGTTTTACATTATTTGCTAGCATTAAGCTAAACCGACTTTTACAAGGCAAATCGATGTGTTTGTGTTAAACTTTAAATTAATTACCTCACATTCAGCACTTCAAAATGGGGAAAAAATTAAGGATTGGAGATCCATGCAATTGGAGGAGGAGATTTGTTTGATTCCAAAATACTGGGCTGCCACTCTCGTTAAATTTCACATCCTTCCCCAGGGAGACTTGCTAGAAAAAAAAAAAAAAAAGAAAAAAAAAACGAGACCATAGCATCACCCCCTGCCATCCTCAATGTCAATGTCTCTCTCACACACTCACACAAGTTTTTTTTTTTAACAGTACCCCCCCCCACACACACACACACACACACAAAGTGATCCAGCTCGCCTCGTCTCTCCGTCACGCGGGTAATCAGCCTCCGCTATTTCATTTGGCTCAGTAATGAAAGCAATCCCAGTGCTTTTCACTCGGCAGCGCAGCCCAAATAATGAGAGTCCCCCCTACCCCCACCATCTCGCCCGCTCCGCCCCAACCGTGCTGTTAATGGAAGAAGGAGAGCAAATGTGCGTGTGACTGAAACACACAATCCTGCCAAGTGCTCTGTTCCTTTTTCTGTTCCGTGAAGATTTTTATTGAAAAAGAAAATGTAACCAGCGCATCTTCATCCTTGTGATTTATTCTTCAATTAACACAGTCATACAAAGACAAGCATGTAACTCATTGGTTTCACGCTACATTCCTGTCATGAAAATACGCCACTGCGAACCCCGCCAATTATACTGCTACTCGCTAGTTGTAACATACTGTATATACTGTACATACTGCATTTCACATTTATTAAGTGTAAATGCCAATTTTTGCTCAGGTGTTAAGTCATGTGTCTTTGTGCAAGTACAAGTTGTAGTAGCCTAGTATGCTAGATAATGCTATTGATGATCCTCGCGTGAAGGTGCTTGTTGAATAATTTAACTACTTAATATAGTTGTTAACAGCAGTGGCTTTCAAAGTGGGGTCCTTGGGCTGACTGCAGGGCATCCGTGAAATAATTTGGGTTCTTAATAAAAAAAAAAAAAAAAAAAAAAAGACCAGAATCTATGTATGCAAAAAATTAAAAAGACTTTTCCCATAGTATGTACTTTGTATAATGAATGAGATTTTGGGGATAAATGATGCAATCCATCTTTTACCGGTAACTTAAAAACCATTGAAATATTAATGAAAATACATGGTTTCGTGAGAAATAGCGCAATACCAAGTGAGTCGTTTTTTTGCCACAGATAGCATCGCACAGAAATCTGAAAAAGAAAAAAAAAATCCAGATGGCAAGAATTTACTCAAATAGCAGTCGCCAATCAGCTTCTAAATATCTTGGCAGGGGGACAATCGGCAATCAAACATTCGGCATGTGGGGGTGAGAGAAAGGGAAGCTGCTTTCAAGTGTTTCCTGATTAGGCTGCAGTCTGCAAACATGGCGTGCAAAGTCAGAGTGGAAAGAGATGATAAAGGCAAAATTGTCAACAAAGAGCGTTGAGATGGATTTTGCATGAAAAGGAAGTCTCTGTAATTAGGAGAATACCTGACTTTCAATGTGGGCTGAACAGTACAGCATGTGAGTGCTGTATTGTTGATATATATATATATATATATATATATATATATATATATATATATATTTTTTTTTTTTTAAACTAAGGTTTTTTGTGCTGTCTGGAACATCCTAAGATGCCACAAGATTGACCAAAGACCTGGAAAATAGGAGAGGAGTAATCGGTGCCAAGAAAGTATGCTGAAGTCTTGACTAAGAGACTAAAATCTAAGGATAATGAGAAGGTTAAATTTAGCCTGGGTTATTGCCGATGTTATGGAGAGCCTTTGCAACATCTGTATGTATTTACAGTGCTGAGAGGCGATTACCTTTTTTGAGCATTTTGACACATGGGAAAATCCGATCTAGAACTCTAGGCTTGCATCCTTAAAGTTTGGTAATCTTCTATTCTATTAGGAACACAAGAGAGCACCAAAGCAGTTTTTTTAAGGCTACAATCTGAGCTGAAAAACAGCAATAGTTGAATATTAGTTGAATTTATTGTTGAATTTTTTAGCAAATTCAGCACGACTGGTTCTCAAAAATGTAACTAGTTTTTAACAAGTTTTTGAAATGTATAATTTAATTTGTTCCTTTTTAATGAAAAACGGTCTAAATTTTACACATTGTCCCTTCAAGAGGCAATTGTAAACATGTTTTTGGGAAGGGACAATTTTTCTTTTTTCGTAGGGTCCCTATTCCCCCGTGAAGAGGTGTGGATTTGTGTACACTATACATTTGTTTGTCTTGTGTCAAAAAAAAAAAATAAAGCTCAGTAATGAAAAAGACATTCATCGTCCTCTATAGTTCCGTTTATTGACCCGAGTACAAATGTGAAAAATCTGACAAGGTTAATGTTTAACCAGTGTTTATGATGTGTGTATGCGTGTGCGTGCGTGTGTGCATGGACAGCAGTAATTGAATCTCAATCTTCGGCGAACCCTCCCGTCTCGACTTCTCCCAAGGTGCCACTGACTTCTCAGCTGTGACGGACGTGTGGCCAAAGAAGAAAAAAAAAAGAAGAAGAAGAAAATGAGAATTTTGATGTCCTGAAATCCATCAACCTTGGTTCAGCACAGATATGTCAGAGCGAGAGGGAGAGAAGTTCAGGTACTGCCGTCTGTCGGATGTTAGCGACACTTGGCACAAGTAGAACAGCGGTGAAAGGCCCAGTCCAAAAATAACCGGCACGAATGAGTTTGAAGTTTCCAAAGAAAACCCTTTTCATAGTCAGAGCGTCTGCACCAGCACGGGGAAGAGCAAGGACAGGTGCTCGGCGCCACGGATGGGGAGCTTGTGCGTTGTGTAGAAGTGCACCAGCTCGGGGATGGAGTCGAAGGGCGGGCTGTTGTGTCCCAGCACGTACTTGCCGTCTTTGCACTGCGAGAACTTGATGTGCATGAAACCTTGGCAGCTCCTGGGACCAAAACAACAAGCTCAAATTACGACGGCGGGGGAGACACGGTTAAAGGAAGAGGTTCTGGAGTCATGCAGAGGGAGGGGATATTATGATGGATGAGGATTAGCGCATGCGGATGCAATAGGAGAAAGGGAAATGCGTTGGACTGTGGAGGTGGGTGAGAAATGTGCGGGTCCCTGGCAGTCATGGCCGACCTCTGCTTTCAAGCGCATGCCATTCAGTGCTCTCCCACAGAATTACAGACATTGTTCATGAAAGCTGAGACGGTAGGTCCAGCAAGGACTTCTCTGCTCGCTTAAACGCCTTCACAAGCACTCGCTTGTATTTACAAAATATATCACAACATTGTTTCCAAGAAACTGTAAACATTTATTGTAGATATGTTCACTGATCCAGACCATTTCTATTCATTCAAAATAGGAGTGTTCCGGTTGCATGTTCTGTCTCGCCTCTCATCGGGAGCGGGCTTCATCAGTTCTTGCAGCAAGGCTTGGTTAGGATTCCACCAGTTCAGCTTGTTGCCTGAACTAATTGTATGCGAAGCCTTCGCAGATGAGATGTCGAATATCTTTTAAAATGCAGGCAATCTGGGCTCTCACCTCTGCACTTTCCTTATAGACATATTTGCATGGGGGGTTCCGATTCGCTATACTCACTGGCTATATATCACAGGAATGTACGGCGAAAGGAAAGAGTGTGATCAATAGACAGAATTTCAGCAGATCGAGAAAAGAGAACTCCAGCCTGTCTAAGTTGATTTTTCAGAAGCGTTTTTATGTTTTTTTTCTGCGTCTGCTCTCAAGAGGATCATTTGTACCCAAGACTTAACTGCAGAAAAACTCGTCTTCAAACTTTAGACTCAGGGACTAACATGGGAAACTAAACTCAGAAATTATTCTCTGAATGATCTGTTGATAGTTCATTCATACAGTATACAAGTCTATGATTCTCCACTTTAGCCAACACCATATGTTTTCAATGGGGTTTGGGTCAGGGGAATGACAGGGCTATGGGACGTGCTTGCTTCTGTCTTGTGAACCTTTTCTACAATTATCAGTACGAGAGCATGCTGAATGCTGAATGCTAAATGAATTTATTGTATCTATTTTTTTAACTAGATGCCAAAGCACACAATTGCAAAAACTACATGTAATCAAAGCACTGGTATTTCACAAATCAAATTACCATAAGTGATGTGCTAACAGCCTTCAAAACATCACCTACATAAACCAATCAGGCTTGGGTCAGCAAAATTAGAGGTTAATGTTGATTATCTATTCAAATCTTGACAGTCTTTTGGCAACCAGCACTAGGGTCGTTCCATTCTCGTGTCAATGCCGTTGTCGGGCTACCCGGTGGGAGACAAACTACGTGACTGAAGGAAAAAAATGGCAGATGGATGCCACATTCAATCACTGTCAACACAAAGCGTTGTTTCTCGGGGGGGGGGATGTTAGCGTCAAGGCTGAATCTCGACGAGGAGTCACCACAGCCCGATGGAGACTAAACTGAATTAAAGTGACACTGATCTAGTCGTTATTAGATGCCGAAAGGTTAAACGAAATAGAACTGAATGATTTACTTTGGTTCATATATAATCCACTTAATATGTACACTAAATATTATCAATGCCCGCAATTGAAGCTTTTGGGTGGGGATGTTCTATACCACATTTTGTAGACAGATATCAAAAAGTCACTGGCGCCAAACCAAGTGTTGAGACCACTAATACTTTGATAGAGAAAATGTCTGCCAAAACAACATGGCAGATACTTTTAAAGATTGACATATTCCAATATGGATTTTTCTTCAAATTTCATGAAATTATTGACGATTTTCCATTTTTTTCGGCTGCCTTCATGCACACCTTGAATGAAGGCCGGGTGTCGGACAGGTATAAATACTTGGTATCGATAGTCACCCATCCGTAATAGTGGATATCAACAGTCATTTTTTTAGCAACGATTAACCGATATAGTTGAAAATCGTTTGACCACAAATCTATTGAGTCTCTTGAACACTTGAACTATCAGAAAACGGTTGGAAATTGCTTCCTCTTAACTCACAGCAGGACTTGTGTGGCATTATGTTGCCTAAAGAATAAAAGCCTGTATATTTGACCAAGTTCATTAAAAAAAAACAACAACCCAAAAAACTGGAACAACAAATGATAGCAATAGGTGCAATGTTGGGTAACTCAAGCAAGACTGCATGGCCTTTATTAATTTGTTGAAAAGTAGTCATTTTGGAGATTCGAGAATTTTACCCAAGTGTGATGATATATTTTTGTTTGGTGGCGTGCCTTGGCATTTTTTCTCAAGTAAAACACTGTATATGCTCAATTAAGTTAGATAAACATGGATTATGAACCATACACAAAAGGTCACATCAAAGTGAAATGAATGGAAAACGCATGTTGATACTGTTTAATAAGAAAATAAAAACTGAAGCTGATGATAATGTTGGTGGTTGAAATGAATTAAAATGCCACAATACCCATATCCGCTCACATTAGTTCTTGACTTCATGCAAAGAAAATGCAGGACCAAAGTCGCGACCGTGCGGTTTGACCGACAGGAAGTGTGTAAAATCTGTCCCTAATCCCTCCCTCCCCACATTGCGAGTCTACTCAACTTCTTGTGTGGCTCTCAGAAGGAGATTCATATTCATTAGTGATTACAGCGAGGATGATGTGTGCACTGAAGTGTGCTCTACCTGCCTGATTACCACTTAGGGGGGGCCCTTTGAGACCAAAAAAAAAAGACACTACGGTTGGAGCAGCAGGCGGGGTGGGGTGGGGGGAGTCAAGGAGAGGCATGATGGGAGGCCACTGCGATGGATGATGGCCGTAATTACAAGGGAGGGATTTGACCAGATAAGCATTATAGCAGCCTGCAAATGAGTAGCGGAGGAGGAAGCAGCACGGCAGTGATCCTAAGTTTGTGTGATGGATGAAGGAAGGAGGGAAGGGGCAGATGGGGATGTGTGCATGTGTGTATATAGTCAACTGCTGTTCAGACGGCTTAAAGTACACACAGGTGCACACACACAAACGCACGAGATGAGAAGCATGCAATTAGTATCGGCAAACTTAAGTGATCAAGGGCCACATTGGATTTTTCATACAAACAGATGGCCTTGATCATTTGTTGATGAGGTCCAAATGTGGCACGTAAAAGAGTTTGTTTGAAAAATAATGTAGGAGAAGTTTATGAAAAGTTCAGAAAATCTAAATGGGATAAAAGATTTTTCAACATATATATTTTGTATTACGCCTAGTGAGCAGGCGTGTGTGTGCGTGTGTACCTTAAAGACAGCGAGTAGTCGCATCTGTTTGTCTGGCTGTTCCTCACCAGGTAGCTACACTCTTTACTCAGCGTGAGCAGCGACTCCGCTTCTGACCGAGATAGTGAACCGTGATACCACCTGAGGCACAGAACAAGCCTGAGTGGTCATGCGCCCGTGCTCTCACGCGCACATTCGCTCACACCAAATTATACTGTATATAATAGGCATAAATGATAATGGGGCACTTAGACCTACAAAGTAAATCAGCCCAAGACGAACAAGAAAATGAACAAAATTACTTGACATCCATCAAGACAAATGAAAGATACAATTAACTGTTGCTACCAACAAGTTTGTGTTTAGAGAAATATATTAGACTACAACAAGAAAGGAAGCTCGAAATACAGAGTATAAAATACATCATGCTTAGCTCATTCACTGCTAGCCTAGTTAAAATGCGTGTTTGGCATATAAGGCCATCACTGAATGAGTCAAAAGACGAAGGGTGAAGCAATGAGTCTGACAGGATAATGTGTGTCCGGCACCTGATGTAGTGTGAACGTGTTCTTGTTTTTGAGTCTATGCACTGGCTTAAAGAACACAATTGTTTGTAACGACCAAGTAATAAGGCGTTAGATTCAGATTTTTTTTTTCTTTAAAGAACCATAGAAGGTAATAAACCTCTTAAATTGTCATCATGGATTAAATGAGGCGTCAAAATCAGCTACTGCCATTTTGCGTTAAGTGTGTGTACACATGTGCTTTACAGCATGCTTTTAAGTAACGTCGTAACATAGGATTCCATTAGCCAAACTAGTCTTTATGCGCAAAGGAGCGACACATAAATCACACCAATAATGTCTAAGATCAGCAAAGTAAGTGTGTGTCTCTAATGTTCAGACCAAATTAGTTTTTACTCCGTATCACAGTTCTCTAAGTTGCGCCTGGCGCTGCTTAGCCGAAACACATTAACGCGTCACATTGTACATGCTCATTGATGGATCAAAGTGAACGAAAGATAGCTGAATAACACAAATTGTCCTTTAATTGTTAAAAGCTGCAAACAGTGGCATTTAGATGTCCAAGTATGGCGCAATGTCATGTGTATCAGCAGTGTTACAACTATAAAACTTTTTATCACGTTGCCATCTATCAGATCGAGGCAATTAAACTAATGGCCACAAGGACAAACAACATGAAGTCAAGCGAACCTCTTAATCTAATGAAATGTCAACATCGATGAGGCCTCCGGTCAAATATCGTACATTGAAGTTTGTATATGTATGCTTCAGAAAGAGGGCATACGTACACTTGCTTCTCCAGGGGCTGAGTGGGGTCGACCCTCTCCCCCACCATGGTGAAACCCTCTTGAGGCATTCGAAACTTCACCCCCCCGCCGACCAGCGGGCTGGACCGAGGTCCCGGAGGACGCAGGCGCTCGGTGGGCGACGACGAGCGATCCCATTCGGGCCCGTCGAATTGCACTGCAGTGACAGACAAATAATTATTATTAATAACAATTTCTGTGATTTTCAAATGAGTGGATCATTAGCAAAAAAGACCACTGAGTTTCAGTTTTTCATTTCAATTTTTTTTTAGCATAATTTGACTGATAGCGTACATGGATTTTGTTATTTCTGTGTCCGTGTAAGTGTTTAAAGAAAGTAAAGAACATTTTTAAAGAAAAGACAAATGTATCTCAATTTTAAAGTAAAAGAGTTCAAAACCGACACTACTGTGTAAAATACATGACTGAGTGGCCTCAGTTTCAGAAAACCGGTGTCGGTTAACACAGGTCGTCGAGCCATACATCAACAATTCCCAGAAACACTGGTGGAGTCTCTGGGCCTCATTTTAAATGGACAGATAGAAAAATGGAAATGTGTTTATGGTCTGATGAGTCCACAAATAAAATTATTTTCGGAAATCAAGGACATTTTGTACTTTGGCCAAAAAATGGGTAAAGACCATTCAAATTGTTACCAGCACAAAGTTCAAAAGCCAGTATCTTTGATGGTATGGGGTGTGTTAGTGCCCATGGTACACATCGGTTCTGGCACCATCAATGCTGAAAAATACATGGAGATTTTGGAACAACACAAACGGCTACCATCCAAATAATGCCTTGCCAATATTATTCCAAGTCACATTGTTCCCATGTCACAAATTAGTGGCTTCATAGTAGAGTATTGCTGGTACTACGCTGGCCTGCCTGCAGTCCAGACCTAATATTGAGAATGTGTGCCGTATTATGAAGCGCAAAATCAGGTAGCGGAGATTGTTGAACAGATTGTTGAACAACTTAAATTGTACATCAAGCTGGAATGAAAACGAATTCTACCAAGCCAGATTTTGATCTGTTAAATTTAGAGTCAATTAAGGGGGAGAGAGGTGAGCATTTATGTCATGACATTTTGTGCAGTACCAGCAACGTCTCTCTCTTGCTTGCTCAGAGTGAGGGGTTCACTCGCTAACAGAGAGAAAGGAAGAGACAGAGTGACGAAATACACCTCGCTCTTTCTTCATTGAGTTGTCTTTGTCATGTCTGCTACAGTTGTTTTGGTTTTTCCAATCTGCTCCCACCATTTTAAGCGCAGAAATGTGACCTTTCTCACTTGTTAGTTACATGCAAGCCATATGAATGCGACCTGGCTGCTAAGACTGAAGTCGCAAGTCAAAAGATCGGATACGTATCTGTCACGACGGCGCATGGCGGTTTGAGGAGGTGCGGGATGTGGGAAAGGCGGAACCAATAAAAATGCAGGGCTGATTGGGGTAGGTTCGAGTAAGGTGATTTAATAACACAGGCAGGGTTGAAAGAATCGAAAAATACAAAGTGCAAACCAAAACGTTGAACTGAAGCTGACTGGGGGCGACAAGGAACGGGGGGCGACAAGGAACGGGAGGCAGCACGGGAAGGAGGGCAACGCGAGGCAAGACGGCGAGGGGAAGACGTACAAAGACCCGACAAGGAATGAGGCAAAACACTGGGGCTTAAATACTAACAGAACTAATGAAAACGCGAGACACCTGGGAACAAGGGGCGGGGTAGCTGACAGGAGGATACACACACGGGTGACAGGTGAGGTTGATTAAGGTAATGACACGCGGGGGAAAACACAGTGAACTTATAACTAAAACTAAACAACTCAAAACCCACAACAAAACACAGACAGATCATGACAGTATCGGATTTATTACCACATTCCCAAGTGACCTGGGTCGCAAAATCTAATGTGCCATTCACACTGCCATCAAACGATCAGCTACAAGTCAGATAGGAGCAAAACAATATCTGAAATGTGTCACTTCAGGCTGCAGTGTGGATCTATCTTAATTCAAAACAAGCGCATGTTTGCAAAAGTAAAAAATAAAACATAATAAATTATATAAAATATAGGTTGAATAATTTAGCATTTTTTTATTTTCAGTTTTTATTAACATTTTACATAATGTGCCACCAATGGAATTAGGGTTGTAGAATAGTTTTAGTTTAGTGTAGTTTTTTTTAATAGAAATATTTTTTTTCTTTTTCTTTTCATGTACAATTTCTGCAGTCACTGTGATTCTAATACTCCTTCTACATGAAACAAGAAATTGTTATTACGCTATAATTGCACACTGTAGATTAGAACAAGATAGAATTTATAATTCTAAACTACCGTGTGGTGATCTGAGCTGCAAAGCAACAGAACAGGCAGTCAAAAAAGCTTGCAGTGACTGGAGATATTTGACTTTCTGGGGGAGGGGTGGTGGCGATGGAGCAAATGTGGGCAAAATGGTGGGTCGTGTTCCGGGCGAGAGGTCACCATCTTTAGAGGCGGCGTCCTCCTACCCCCCCTGACCTGGGGCAGGCCAGGCCAGCTCTGACAATGCTCACATCTCTATTAGAAGAAGAAGGGGTGATGGGGGTTGTTTGGGCGAGGAGTGATATCAGGTGAGAGAAACGAGCGACAGAGTGAGAACAGCGCAGATGGCTTATACAAAAAGCAGATATGTGAGAGAGGCAGCAATGGCGAAGTGGGAAGAGTCAAACCGAGTGCAAGATTTTAATGAGAGGAAGCGAATGGAAGTGAGATGTAACGGCTGGAGGTCCCCTTGTTATGCGATGGAAGTGCAAAAGAAACAATTGGTGAAAAGACAAAATGATAAAGACAGTACCGAATGGTAGTTTTTGAACAGCATATGGGATTGATCAGAGCAATGGGATGTGCACCATACCATGTGGTTTTGCAGCATCATTGTATACACTAGTAACATATGCAACAGATATGTGAGAGAGGCAGCAATGGTGAAGTGGGAAGAGTCAAACCGAGGGATGTGTACTACCACCACCCACCAAAAAGACAATTATAAACTCTTCTTGATAGCTCACTTTTCGGAGCATTTTGACCATTCTTTCAAAACACACTGAAAACATGCTCTATAGCAATATATAAACGTTGGACCAACCAACTAAATCAGTAGTAGAGCGTGGGTTGGTTTTACTCTAACCCAAAAAGCAGAGATAATATGCTTTTTCAGCAGAACAGTAACTTGGAGGCTAATAATTTTGGCTTTTGTTATAATACAGTAACAACTTAAGGTCACCGCACACTGAGTGATATGGTGGAACTGCCATCGGATTTTAAGAGCTGCCTTTCAAGTGATGTGTAATAGTGTGCGACAATTCAAATTTTAAATCGTACTTGCACAAGGTGGCGACACTGCAAATAATAGACAAGTCAAAATGTATAGAAGCTTTCACACAGGCGAAAAATACATTTCTGAGTTATAAGCGAGTGAGACATAGCTGCCCACCACATGGTGCCAAGGGTATAGAAATATATTTTATATAGCATATATCAGGGGTCACCAATGTGGTGTCCGTGGGTACCAGGTAGCCCCCAAGGATCACATGAAGTAGCCCGAAGTTGATGCTGTCAACGACAAGTGGTGAATTGAACCAAGACAGTTCATTCACTTAACTGGACATACTTCTCTCCTTCTTAGTGGTGGGGCAAAGTGACTCCAGTTTATAGTCAATGGCAAGCAACGCAACAAACAAATATGGCTGCTATATTGATGAATGAGAACAATTCCACATCCTGTTCCATCCAGTTCCTCGATTAGCTTGTTTGTTAGCCGTAACTTGCGCTGCATTCACATGCTCTTTTCATGCTTGACAAATACAGGATGACTTAAGATTTTTCGACCCGGTATCAAACATGCCGTTTTTTTCTGCTAGCTGAGGGCATGAGCGATAAAGTTTGCACCACATTTAAAGTGACACTGTGTAAGATTTAGACTGTTTCTCATTAAAAAATAATAAACTATTATAAATTTAAAAAACTTGCAATAAATGTGGTCTTAACAACCAACAGTATGTTTTCAATATAATCATAGATTTAGTTGCATCAATAAATTATATTACATGGTGGGTGGCATTTCTCCAGAGGTCGCCATGTCTGTTATAGCTACGGACAGTAGGAGGAGTGTGTTTTGCTGCATTTACCGTAATGCGCCTGAAGCTTCCACAGGCGCAAGCGAAAAATTACACATACTCCCTTCAAGTATTCAAGTCATGGCAAATCTTGGGAGCCAAATTTCAGGGAAAAAAAATATTCAGCTCAGGATCACTTGTTGTCAGGCTGAAAGTTAGGGAGGGTAGGCAAATGCGCGCAGTGACGCATGTGACGTTACGTATCAGTGATTTCTGTCGAGCATGCAGACCGACGTGCCACTTATGTGCATGCCTGCATATGGATTAGATTAGAAAATAGACAAGACAGACAGACAGACAGATAGACAGATAGATAGACGATTACGTCAATACCTACGGTGGTACTTAACTAAACTCAAATTAATAGAAACATATTTAAATATATACTTAATTGTTGTGGCAGAAAACAGTTGGCTATCGTTTTACAATTCTAAATATCTCAGGTAGTAAGTGAGTGAATATGGCAACCTGGAATAATGAACAAATTTCTCTTATTTCCTATGTGATTATTTGAAATCTAACCCACTTTTTAAGTGAGTTGAATTTTGACGTTTCAATGGACACATCTCAGATCTGTGTTTCAGGTCACTAAGGGATGGTGTGCCTTTATATAACAGATACTCTGGACACGGCCATTCATCATGGGAGAGAAAGGAGATAATTTCAGAGATATAAGCGCATGTATTGTTCACCCTTATCGCATTTTGAGAAATTGTGTGGCCACACCAGCAACCAGGACAAAATTGAGGCTTCATGTGTGCCATGTGGCAGAGTAATTGAAGGGTGTGAGGGCTGTGAAAATGCTTCTTCCACTGTCCTACCTACATTGGAGGACGGGCGGGAGGGAGCGGATGGTGGGGGGGGTTACAGGGTGCACAGTGAGGCAGAGCTGAAAATAGCTCATTATCTACCATGGCAGGCAATAATCTGCCGTCTCTGTAGTCTGACACAAGCGCACATTATGCGATTTGGATTTGCCCGTTCTATGCAATACTCCAGCTAAAAAGATTACAAAACAAATACAAGGAAAAGAGATGTCCTAATGAGCTGACAAATCTAAAGACCTCCACGGCCCACCCCTCTTGCTTCTCCCCGCCAGGCCCGCCGCTTCAAAGGCTATTTGAATGGGCATTGGGAGAGAGACCTGGCTGTACAAACATACCTCCCTCCCCTCCCCGGTTAATTATTGAGCAGGCAGACACACTCCGCCACTTTCGCTGGCTCTCTGTGAATTATTGATGCACGGTGCGGTACAATGGCCCCATCTGGAGCGGGGTGCACCGCCACCCAAGCCGGGACCAAAGTTTGGCCTGGCGCACCTCAGTGAGACTCATATATACACCTGAAACTCTGAAAAACACCCGTCGATCCCTCCGCTTGCTCTGACTGATTAACTAAATGGCACCATGTGGAAGGGAGCAGCTTAGGAATGCCCAATCGCTCTGTTTTGGAGTGATTTGAGTCTCTAAAAACTCTGTAAGCCATGAGCTACAGGAAAGTGGGATACAATACAAGAATTGAACCTTTGCACAGATATTACTGCTGCTTTGAATGACTAATTAATTTAAAGACAATCTTTTAAAAATCAATTTTTTGTGTCTATTAGTTCTAAGCCTGTCCTTGCTGACATGCACTGCTTGCACTTGTAATAACAAGGCTATGAATAGAGAAGGCGATACACAAGAGCACAGTAACTTTGACAACTGACTTTTAAAACTTGTATTAAATGTTTCAAAAAAAGCGACAAGAGTCTGCAAAAAATGTTTCTGAAATTGGATATTTGCATGGAAAAAGAAGCAATCTAGACATGTTTTGTCAAGAAGATATGAACAAGCACTAATTATTGGGGCTGAAGTTAAATAAATTCAGTATGATTCAAGTATTTTATTTGTCTTTATAGTTATAAGCATTAATGGACAAAAATTAAGCAAGTTTGTTTTCTATTGTTTATTTTATTTTATTGTGATGTGCTCTCATTTCATTTTGGTTGTTATAAATACATTGTGATTTTCTTTTATGATACACCATTTTGTTCATTTCGGAGTCATATGTTACGTGACCCTAATCAGGGAATGGCTCACAGATGTGCTCTCAATAAAAAAAAAAAAAAAAAAAAAGGTGAGCCGGTGCGCAGTGGTAGTTCACTCAGCATGATACAATTTGTTTTGTGTCTTACGTTTAACGTTGTGTAAGACCACCCCACGGCCCGTTACTTGTCCGTGGATCAACTGGTTTCGGGATGCGTGGGCCGCATCCGAAATAATGTTTTGGAACTGATTTAGTTTAACTGTTCATTCATTTGTGCTTTGTTTGGTTTGAGCTTTGTTTTTTGGCGCCGCCTCTGGCCACTGTTGATATTACATTTTGTAGTGACAATGATGGTGTGGTTTTGGGAGCAGTCAGTCAGTGACACACACTTTGTTTTGTCTCTGTGAAATCTGGCCCATGACTGTCTGTAAGTTGCACTTTCTTTGTAAGAATGTTGCAATTTATGATAATATTTATGATAAAATTTATGATAAAATGAGATTGTTTGTTGATCCAGCAACTTGTGACTATGGATGCTAGCTAATATTAGTTCTCATCTTCATCATGTTATATAGTGCTGCCTTGTATTGCGTTTAGCTCATTTGCATCTTTGTTTGTGCTAGGTATTTCCCTTGAAAGTAATAACTTGTGTAATTCAGTTTTATGATTGAGTTAATGTCATTTGCGTACAGTTTTGTACATTTTGAGCTGCACCCCCGATCCGCAGTAAAAAGCTCAAACGTTGACCGGCCCGTGGTGATAAGAAGGTTGGAGACCACTGGTGTAGACTACTCTGCTAACAGTTTTCTTTCAGGCAGATTAAATGATTATTGGAGATTTATCCTGCCAAATATTTGAATCAGCATCAAGAAAATTCCATGTTGAGCCCTGCTAATTACTGTTGGACTGTATCATATTGAGAAGCATGACTAATATTTTGTCACTTATGTAGCTTACCAAAGTCCTGTTAACTGCCAGAGGTGGGCATTTGACATTTTAACTTTTTTTATTTTGCTGGTCCATCATTTACACTTCAATCATCCAAATCAGGTAGACGAGCTAATAAAATGAATAGCATAAATTCACACAACACCACAAAGCCTAGTGTGCGGGCAACAGCATCATAGCAAATATAAATAAATATCTAAATCAAAACTCAGCAGTGTCATCTTTTTTTTTTTTTTTTTTGATTGAAATGACCTTTTATCCCATAAAAGTAAATTGATGCATGATGAAACTTTTTGGTCAACGGATAATATCCAGAAAAAAAGAAAAAGTTCATACCAAATTTGAACCTGTCATAATGTCCTCATTTTTATGTTGATCTTAATTTTCGATATCACATACGGCTTGATATCACATAATCAAAGCACTACATTGGAAAAAAAAAAGATAGCACTAGTCTGCAATGTGATATGATACATGACGTTTCTGTCTGAAATGGCAGTTTATCTATTCGCTCTGACAAAAGTTCAACCCGCTGACAAAGCATCATGATAAGAAGACAGAAGACACACATGCACTGTGGCAGGGGACAGCTGGCTTCCATTGACAACTAGAACCTGATGATGTGCCATGCGGGGAAAGCTGCATAGGCTCAGCTTTGTTCTCCGCAACGGCACAAAGGCATAGAGGAGACAAAGACTTCCACACAAAGCGACACGGCACGCTCACTTGGGCGAATGCAGCCTTGTCGATTCCACTCAGATGGCCCCTCAATTCGATCTCGCAATTTAGCTCAATTTAGGAATTCAACGCAGTTCTGTAATTTGGCTAAATCCAATACGAGGCTGGGCCCACCATTCCCTCATAATGACAGGGTGAGGAGTGCAGTGTAAATGGAACATGTTGCTCCATTTGAGTGACAGGTAACTTTTCAAGCACACCTGCTGCTTTTTGCATGCTGAAAAGAAACGAGGAGGCGCACAAAGGGAGCTTCATTTGCTTCATTAATGAAGACATCTGTTTTTTGGAAGGGGCTGGCATGCATGCGCTCATAAAGACCTTCTGCTGGGCACATGCAGCCCACCCCCCATAAAGACAAGATAATTAACACCTTATGTCAGCGTAGGGAGAAAAGGGACATTCACAGAGGTTTATAGCAAATCAGTCACAGCAAATCAATTCCCGGGCATGTTTTCAATGGATTCCCATTTGAATTCATGCCGTGAGCTCATCGCCTTGGGTTCTTCTCAGAAGAGTTGGACAAAGTGGCTGGGGAAGGCTGCCCAAGTTAATGCAGAGGTGACCCTACCCCAGGTGATGATATGTTGGGCGGTCGTGGCTCGGGCAGCAGAGTAGAGCGAGTCGTCCAGTAACTGAAGGGACGTGTGTTTGAATCCTGCTCAGTCTGAATCATCTGTCGTTGTGTCCTTGCCTGCATAAAGTGCTCCCTTCATTTTCCAGTTGGCTACACGAAGAACCTATGTCTTGGTTGTACTTAGACCTAGAATGTTATTTTGTGTCTGAAGGGTCTACATAGACTTCTAGGGTATATTAGTGAGTTTTTTCATTGGTTCACTCTGTCTTAAACTACTAAATGTAATGAGGAACCCCCAAACGGTAGGAAGCACTTTTCGAAGCAAGTATTATTGTGTCAACGTTGCCGCAAATACACTCCTGCGGCCAAAACACCCCTGCGTCCGATCCTCTTAGGAAACATTCAGCAAGCATAACCACAAAAGAAGAGACTGGTTGTCTTTAAGTTTATTAGACGATGTATGATTATGCTCTCACTTGGAGGACTTCAAGGTGTTTTTAATAGTGGCGGAAGATAGCTCTTATAAGTGTGGGAAGTTGTATTGAAATTATCTGAGCACCCTACACATAATACGACCAAAATTGTTAAATGCCCATTTTTTTTTTTTATTCTTTATGAGTGGGGTATGCCAAAGATAAAAAAAAAAAAAAAATCTTTCAAGATTTGAAAGATCCTTACAGGTGTCCAGTATAGGCCAATGTCAAAGTACACTTTCTTTTTTTCATTTTTCTCACGAACCGTTGGCAGTTCATTGAAAGTACATTAGGATTCATTATTTATATCATCCCAAAAGTTGGTAAATTATAGTGACTAGAGTGTAGCAAATTGTTGATGCACGTATGATGGATGGCGCGCCCGCAATGCAGAGGGGGTGGTCATTGATGTTACTGTTGCTAAGTATACTATTGTTCAAAAGGGAATGGGTCGGACTATTCATTTGAGAATTGTAAATGGCACGCATGAAAAAATACATTAAAATTGTGTTGAAATCTCAGTGAATTCATTTTTCTCAATTCAAAAAGAAATAAACATGCTCTTAGGACCTAAGCTGCTAAGAAAACCAGTGTACAGAATTTCCTTCCTAACATAAAAATATTTTAGAACAGTTGAGATAGATCACTTCAATATAATCCTTTTGTACCAATTAGACCTTTTCGATTAGTTTGGATTCGATTTGTTGTGACAGAGAAAGCAAAAACTTTATTCTCAGTTAGTATAAAATTTTTGTATTTAAAATCAGGCAAAAATAAATAAACAAAAAAGGTGGAGGTGGCAGTTCACTTGGTTAAGCCCCACAAAAAACATTCAATGCCTAGCTTTAGCTTTCAACTCCCCAGTCTATCTTACAGCCAAGGAATCATGAAGGACATGCCTTTCCATTAATATTGGGCTAAGGTCACACCCTAGGAGAAATAAAAGCAGCAAGTGATGGGGGAGAACGAGGAAATGTGACAAAGAGAAGTCCTTCCGCGGCGCCACTAAATTGATGAAGAGGCTGTTCGCTGATGACGGCCGCAGGGACTTCAGAGAGCAGCGCACTACAAATCTCATTTTCTGTTTTTCTTTCTTTGTCTGTGTGTTTGTTTCCATGCACTCTGCCACACAAAACACAGCCAGGCTCCAACTGACACATACACACAGTCAGACGAGAAATCCTACATCCAGACAGTGCTTCCACACACAAAGACGAGTCAGCGCGCACACACACACAGGCTGACTCTAGTACAATGGTACCCTGACTTACGAGTGACCTAACCAACATGTTTCCAAGTTATGAGCAAAAAAAGTGAGTAACAACTACTGGTTGTGATACATGGGGATAAGCAGCAAACAATTTTCAAAACTAGATAGATACTATCTTGAATGATAACATAGAACACAAAACACCAATCAAACCAGCATCGGTTTTGCATTGATCTAAGCCAATGGATATTTGACGACAAATGTAGAAATACAAGTGGACGGACAGACCTCTATAAAACTCCCAATTAACGTTACCTTAATGAGGCTCAGACTGCTTTTTCAGCACACCGTATTGGCAAAAGTATAGAGACACCTGGTTATTACACAAAAACAAAGAGAAATTGGATTAAATTTCCATTACAGGTTTAATGGTGGTTTGCCGACATCTCTCAAATTTTTCCACTTCAAATAAATTCAGAGGAGACAACTAAAATGTTCCCACAAGCATAAAATTATTCGATATGTCATCAAATTTCGGGGGCTACAGGGCATAAACCCTGACTCTGATGACCCCGATTCATCTTCCTGAAACAAGCAGATGTTGTAAGACCACAGATGTTTTTTGTCTTTGTGTGTTCAGCTCTTATTACTTTTGCGGGTTAGAAACGGACCTATTGTTGACAGATTTCTGTCACGGATACTACAGCCACGCGTGCGTGCTCGTCGGGAAGGCAGAAGTTATTTTCTCTGTTGGCCTGTCAGAGGAAAAAAATAACTGAGGGAAAACTGGCCTACCATATGATTCCAATTTAGATGGTGGTCTTATCTATAAACAAACCAGTAAACTGCTTTAATCAAACAATAACAGAGGAAAGAAACTTGCCAGAGAAGGTTTTTTTTTTTTTTTTCCCAAATAATTGCTTAATGGTCAGAAAAGTACAAAAATGCTGAGAAAATCGCAAAGATGGCAACACTGACATTGGTATACTACCTCATCTCTTTGTGCCAACATCTTTGTTGTTATAGGGAAAGCCATGAACCGTGAAAGCCATGAAAAATGTATCCAATCGATTGATTGATTGATAGACTCGATGAATTACTCAGCC
Organism: Hippichthys cyanospilos; assembly: GCF_059441005.1. Classification (NCBI taxonomy): domain Eukaryota; kingdom Metazoa; phylum Chordata; class Actinopteri; order Syngnathiformes; family Syngnathidae; genus Hippichthys; species Hippichthys cyanospilos. The sequence goes on along the minus strand of NC_142378.1, from coordinate 16,801,074 downwards.
TTAGCAAGAGTGTTGCTTTACGGACACGGATTCGTAGCTACTGGAGAACACTGATAACAGGGTATAATATAGCAGTTTATAAAAAAAGAGGGAAAAAAATTCATCTGTTCATTAGGGGTGGCAATGAGAGGGCTAATGAGATGGTGCCTTTCATTAACTTACTGATTGGTGCCGAGCAGCTGCAGGGTCCATCTCTCACGTCCGCGAATTAATGAATACTGTAATTCGAGCTGGATAAGGGAGACTAGTGACAGCTTTCAAAGACTGAACATAAAAAGCCAGTGAGGCTGAGAGGCTTGTCACGTCCAGGCCTTACAGGCAGACTCACACAGATGGTCAGAGTAGAAAATGTGGCCAATAAAAATGAAGTAAAAAGGATTAGGAGACAGTCTTGAGCTACAAACACACAACAAACATGTTGTATTATTTTTGCTTAGTTTTATTGTCCTCAAGAGAATAAAGTGCTCACAATTTAGACAGGGGTAAATAGTAACAAAACTGCACCCCACCATTAAGACAAAAACCGGATATAACATATATATATATATATATATATATATATATATATATATATTATTGTCTTTAACAATACATAACCATTTTTACAATGGAGGCCAGCTGTTGAAATGGCTTTAACCCTCTTACTCCCGTTGGACAATACATCCCACAGCTTTTCAAAAAATGTCAGTAGGTAAAAGAATCATAGCAATACTAGGTGGAAATGGAATTGGGAATTTTTTTTTTAACTAATTTACCAAGTATCCTAGACTTATAAGCAAGTAATGTATACCATAAGTTTAATTTAAAAAAAAAAAAAAAAAAACTAGTGGAAAGGTTAAAGCCCCAAAACGGGCATGTGCAGTGGAGTTCTTTGTTGTGTTGCTGTCGACCAATCAGATGAGTGCAACAACTGAGCCCCAGTCGGCTTGTGATTTAGGACCATTTCGAAGACGGTTCAGAAAAGCAGTTGCGTTGCAACTGGAAAAAAAAAAAATCTATTGTAAAATTGACCACTTAGGGCCAAGAAAGGCCAAACAATGGAAAAGTGGCTGTAGTGCCCTTTAACTCTTTAGCTTGATAGTTCACATAAGTGAAATGCCTTGTGTTCCAGTGAAGTATCACTGACATGTGGCCAAAATCTCATACCTCCAAAATAGTCACTTTCAGGAGACCCAACGTCTCATCGTCTGACTAAAAGTATAGAGTTTTGAAAAATGAGCCGACCAAATTGTGACTAGAGAACTTTTGGCCTGAGGCCAGCGATCTGCATCAAGACTGATCCTTAACATTCCCATTTTAGCAATGTACTGATTAATATACAACTAAAGAATTATCAAATTAAATGATTTTTTTTTGGACAATTGAATCCAATTCTTTGGATAACTTTTGTAATGGAAAATAAGTATTAGTATGACATTTTGTTGTCCACTGACCACCTGGATTTGTTTGAACAAAGACCCTTTCACCTAACCAACATGGGAACTCTCTGTGTAGCTAGAATGACGACCTTGTCAGATAAGAGTCCAACACTGACATATTGTACTTTATGGCTTTTGCCGTGGTTTAAGTTACTTCTGCTCTGGGGCTGGGGCTGGTTTTCATCTTGTAGGCGTTCACTCCCGTGTGAGTGAATAAGAATCTTCATTTTTATTTGTCCCTGCACACTCTTTTGCAAACCACTAATATGTTCTCTTAAAACTTGTGACTATGAAACTTCAAATAAAAAAAACCCAAAAGGACAATCTTTTTTCCAGACTATCAAAATCCTAAAAATTCCACAACACTTTTTTCCAACAAAATTGTCCAAACGATCAAACTTTCAGCTTTTCAACAGTAAATGCTAACCTATTTCTGTAGTACGCAATAAAAGTAGACTGATTATAAAAATAAAATATTTGCCTCTACATTGGAAAATATTGATCAATCATGTTGCCTATTTTCTGACATGTTATGGGACCAAACCAGCAAAATAATCCTCATTAATTCTAGTCAATTTGATGTTGTAATATTAATAATGACAAGATGCTACTCTAAAACCAACGGCATCGTCGAAAAATGTTTCAAAGAATATTTGGTTCAAATAAGACACATTTTCATACAAAGGTACAACGGCATTTATTAACACTGCATTGTTGAGTCCCAAATGTAAGCTGCGTTTCTATATTTACGGTTCAATTTCACCCCATAAAGGGTAACCATAACTACAATGTAGACGGGACAAGTCTGACACCCTCTGCTCTGGAAGTAGTGCCAATCATTATATGTAAGCTCACTTAAGATGTGAAAATCATAAGCCAAAGTGCTCACACGCACGCACGCACGCTCCCTCCCACACTACACCAACGCACTCATTTGTGCCAATGTGCACATTACTCGCACGCCACCTCCCCTCACCCTCCAATTAGATACTCGGTGATAATCAGAGCTGCTTGAGCACACTATGTACGCTCGCCTTGTGTGAAAGTGTTGATGAGAAAAGGGAAGACCACGGTGACCCCCACCTCCACCTCCACTCAAACCCTCCCACACACACATATGCACGTACACGCGCCCCTTCACCCTCCACAGCAGGTTATCTGAGGGAATGTGTCACAACCGCTGGGAAAGAGGGCGATGGCGACAGCCTTGTCAGCGACGCGTACGAGAAAGAGAGTGCGCTCATGTGTCCGATGACTGATGGAGGCAGCCAGCGTGGCCCTGATTCCCCTCCTCACCTCAACACAGCCCCTGGCTGTTATCCGTCTCCAACCCCCTCCTCTTTACCTAACCTTGGAAGCGCATATCTCCTTGTCCTTTTCCTTCACACCTCTCATTCCCTCCCACCATCTTTTTGCCTTCTCTTCTGTTGCCACTCGCCAGCCGGTCCCTGTCCATGCAGAATAGCTCGGTGGCCGTGGATTAAGAGAGGGAATGGAAAACAGGGTTTGTTTGTTTAGACGTGCGTGCTTTGGTGCGTGGCGAAAGGCAAGATGCCAGCACGCAGTGCGAAGGACGCTAAACGGCAATGACAGGAGGTCAAAGCACTACAGCGGAGCAAGCATTTTCCTCCTTTGGGCTGTGTAACTGTGCTGTGTGAAAGCATGTTATGTGAAAGAGATGCATTACCTTCTTAATTTCCAGGCCTACTCTGGTTTTTGATATCTCAACTTCAGTAAAAACATCAGAAATGTCAAGCGAGTTCATATCTGGTTTACATCTCTCATTGAAGTTGATATTATGCATATTATGCACTTTGATACACAGGGAGGAAAACGATTCAAGGATTCAACAATTTGATTTGTCAAATCAAACCAGGTTTAATGGGAGCAGTTCATTCATGAATCAATGCAAAGGCCTGTTCAAAGGTCTGGGTCCTTTATGTTTTTTAGTTTATTTGAAAACATCAATATTTCACTCCTCAAACACAGGGCCTCGTGATACATCGTAATTCATGTCATATTTTAATCGTTTAAGTGATGGGACACTTAATATTGTTGCTGAATATTTGTTTCACTAGTCTGAAATGGTTTAGAAATGTGGAAATTTTAGAATAACATTAGTTAACAGATGCCTGGTTGGATATATTTGTTTTCATATATGACTATGCTGTTGTGAGAAATGGAATGTAAAAGAGGAATCCAGTCAGTCCAAGTAGATCAGTACTCAACGTGAGGGGCCAAGCAGGCTTAATTGAGCCGCATCTTTCAAGTCAGCAAGGTCAAGGTGATGGGATAATAAATCAAGCGTGCCTCGTCGGCAATCTCCTCCGTTCCCACTACCCAAGCCCACCCTTGAGTGTGTGCGCGAGCCTCCCACCCCTCAGTTAATTACATGTCTACATGTGCATGACTGATCCAGTGCTAATAAGAGTCACAGTGAGAGTGGCTGGAGCCCTGTTGGTGCGAGAATTACATTACCAGGAAAAAAAAAAAATACACACACACAAAAAATAGGGGATTCTTCAGCTACACTAGTTCATCATTGCACCCCTGTTATATTTTTCAATTTGGTACGTATCTCAATCAATTTCAAAGTGGAACGCTTCAACTGGATGTGATTTGATGCATTCTCACTTTCTGGATAAAAAAAAAAAAAAAAAAAATCCAGTTCAAACTGTTTTCTTGCTACACCACATTTTAAATACACAAAGGAACCATCATTATAACCCCCCCTTAAAATATCTGGCTTCTGCAAAGACTGGTGATAAATTGATCATTTGCGCCAAGTGTGTTGTTGAAGGGCAACATTGAAAACAGAAAAAATAAAGGCACTCAAAGAACGAACATGGGCACCACTTTAAGTAGGTAAAGCAATATAAAATCATCATTGAGCAGCATGAGATTCCTTCTTACGTTTCAATTCTAAAGCATATACAGGAAATAAGGCTCTGTATTTACTATAAAAGTACAAGTAGTGCCTTTAGTCAGGCAATTCAGCCTTGCGATTCTCCTGCATTCGCTGTTATTGATTCCTTTGAATCTGAACAGGAAATATTACAAAACACCACATGCATACTGCATGCACAAATGTCAAAATCTGTTAGCACTGCTTTTCATTTGACTGTTTACGGTCTAGATTAGGTTTAGGTTCGTCATACAAGTATTTACTGTAATTATGAATTCACAACAACTTGCATAGTTTAGAGAAACTATGGATAGTAAGACTTAAATGTCTTCATTGCTAAACCCTTGTGTCCCACAAGACACAACATTGAGCCAAAGGTTGGTGTGAGTTTAGGACTTCATGCGTAAAGAGAAAGAAATCAATATTCACTCAAGAGATGTTTCAAGAGAATAAAGGAAGACAGATGCGTCATTTGAAAGACTGTGAGGGTCACATTGGTTTCCTTTTCTTGCATCAAGCAATTATTATGTGGTGACAGTGGAAAATTTGCTTGAGAAGACCGGGACAATTGGAAAAGAATTTGACTGTGCAGTATAATATATTGTTGTCTGAATCCCCTTGGCAGCTTTCAACGCTTGAAAAGTGCTCATTATGAGAGTTGGCTTTACCGCTTACCCGCCAAAACACAATCTCTAATTCTATGGGGCAGTCCAGTGATGAAAAAGATTTAGAGAACTCTCGCACTATGCTTGAATAACAATTGATTTGTTGTTTTGCTTCTTCAGTATGCCGAATGATTTTCTATCATAAGAGTGTCACAACAAGGGATGGGCATTGCAACATACAGTATTTCTTTCATTGATTCACCAAGACAATGAATGATCAACTATTTTTAGGTTATACATAATTGTACACATTTGTTTTAGATGGAAAAATGAAAATACGAATGATGTATAATACTAATGGCAACCCATCAACACTCAATCCTATTGTTATATCGCATGGTAGCAACATGTTGGAAAAGTTCAGAACAAACTCTTTGCTTTTGTGATGTAAGAGCAATGGAGAAACAAAAATCACAAAATATGCTACCAGATGATTCCTCATAATTGAATTACCAGGAATAAATTTTCCAAAAATAACTATCATTAAAAAAAAAAAAAAAATCTATAATTTAATTCCTCAAAGAAGAGCCTAATGTCCTTCTCAAATACTGGGGTGGGCCCCCCTGTGGGGGCGCGAGGTGATGCCAGGGAGGGCGCAGATGACCCCAGGGCTTTGTTTTTTTGCCATGTGAAGTGTAATTGCAAAAAAAATAAAATAAAAAAATCAGACACTGCTTTTTTTTTCCATTTTACACTATCCTGTAACCTGTATCAAAGATGTAAAAGTAAAAAAAAAAAACAAAAACAAAAAAACAGGTTTTGAGAGTTGATTTATATTGCTTTTCTCTAGTGTTAATATTTAAAAAGATACACGTTTAGGTATACTTTTACCATTAAACATATCGTATTTAGAGTCCGTGGGTTGGCCAATGTTTGCAGGGCCATAGTCGTCCAATCAATTGGTTGCTCCCTAATATTTAGCATTAGCATTTAGCATCACATGTTGCTTTGACTGAATTGAAACTGAGCTTACTTCCAAATTTCACCCGCAGCCTACTTAAGCAAGAAACATGCTGGACCGGAATCACTTACAGCGCTTGTTAATTGTAGTCAATTTCAATATAGTAAATGAGCTCTTCTGTGTTTTTCTTTTACTGTACTGGTTAAAATTGTAGCCCCGTACCTGCAAAAGCTTTGGAGATGTGATCTTTCTTCCATTCCCAAGGTTGATCATACTCGTCTGCCGGTCTCTCGTCATCTTGCGGCAGCCTGCTGGCCTCCTTGCCCTCCTCGTGAGCTTCTCCAACTGCGAAGCCCGAACGGTGGCTTCGCCCGTCTTCGTAAGGGGTGTCGTATAGCTGCAGGCCACCCCGCGGCCGTCCTCCTCCTGGGCCACGCTGCAGCTCTATAGGGAGTAAAATAGAATAAAAAACACTTCTGAAGTCAGCACACCGTCGCAGCGTGTTGAAGATCACAGCCGCAATAATATTAACACTGGTATTGTTTGGTACCAAGAATGCCTGTTGAGCGCTGACATGACTAGAATTAAAAGAGCGGGACGAATGATGTTTGCGCAGCTTGCGGCAGGGCTCAGAATCTCATATCTGGGCTTAACAAGGCTTTGGGCTCCAAAGCAGAATAGCATAAAAGCGCACGGGCCCTCCCTTTCCACTCATCTGCACGACCCCCTGCAGCAATCGAGCGCCGCTCACAAAGGCGCCCTTCTTCCTCCCTATGAAAATTCTCATCACTTTCTCTGTAGGTTCCCACTGAGAAATATTTCTTGGGAGTCAAAAACGGCCTTGGGATAAAGAGGATTATCGGCGCAAGTGAGAGAAGTTAATCGGATTCTTGCATCTTATCAACAGTAACAGGAAGTACTAATGGCACTTTTTATCTGATGACCTCAAAAATGAGAACAGGTGGTAAGGGAAAAAAATTAAGGGTTAAGCATCTCTTCTTTGTGGGGGGGGGGGGGGGGGGGGGCATATAAGAGGATGAAACAGAACTGTTTAGAGGGGGCCGAGGTGGGGGAATTCAACTTTCACACCAAGATGCTAGCAATGGGCTGCTTGGTCGTCACCATGGCGACCAAATGGAGACCTTGGGGAAAGGCCTCGAGCCTGTGAAGAAGAAGGAAAATGGAGGGAGAGCAGAGGAGCAAGGCAATAAGAGGCGGGGAAGAGGAGGGTGGGTGGGGGGAATTGTTGAGCACGCATGTGGGGGATCTGTCAGCGTTTGATGTTAAGTCATGGCGACAGAAGCACGGCGGCGTCGAAAGCTGCTCTACCTGCGCCGGGAACCCGAGGTGTCAGCGAGGCCGCTGGGAGATGGCGAAGATGAAGGTGGAGAGATGAAAACAGGCTTACGGAGAATAAAATGAGAAATTCATTGGAAGCGTGATGGCGGGAAACACAAGCACACAGAGGGGGAGAAAATGGTAATCTGGCGGAAAGGTGAAGGAGGCTGAGACATAAAGATGCATGTAAGAACGACTCAAGCCTGAAGACCTGAAGAATTGGAACACTGGTCCCATTAACTACTGTTTAAAAAGCCCTTAAAAGAATATGAGTATTGGTCTTGACATTTGCAGCAGTGATTCTCAACCGCTGCGCCACGGCATATTATTGTGTGTCTTTGTTCATCTATGCCAGTAACGTGTAGTGACCGAGATTACAAATGCCCCTTTCGCTAGATGGCCTAAATTACAAAATACGTTTAATTTACACAACAAAAATACGTCATGTTTTTCCGTGTCTATCATCTGTGTTAACTAAACATACCAATGCAGATCTTATATCACATTAGGTCAAGTAAATGGGTCTTTTATTTAGCCATTTTCATTAGTAAAAAAGTGATATTTTGTCTAAACTGTATTTAAGGCAAAAGAGCTTTCATGCATAAACAATACCTTAAAAACACATTATGCCACTTGCTGTCCATTGAAAGCGACATCAGACGTGCTTGGGGCTCTGGTAGTGATTAGTCATGGCTCACCTTTTTTCTGAGTTTGGTCATGTGATAATCACAAGTGAAGCCTTGATTGGTTGTTACATAAACCTTGGCCTCGGTCCAAACAGAGTAAAATTTATACTTAGAAGGGAGGAAAATATATAAGTACAGAATTAATTGCACTCCAAACCATCAAAATTAACTTTTATTTGATGAAAGTTGGGGGGGTAGTCTGAAAAACAACGTGAACCTTGATTCAAATCCCCGGTCTGATTCGAACAATGTTTTTTTGTTTTTAATCCATTGCACCACTGTAAATAAAAAGACTAATTTTTCCAATGTTAAGATCCTAAATGCAGTTATAAAACACAAAATGTGTTGAAACTATGAAGTGAATGAATGGAACAATGAATCCTACAAATCCCTTTGGAACAAAATGAATTCAAGCCATATTAATTCTTTGAGCAAATAGACAGATCCTGAGAGTCTTAAACTCAATGCCAATATGACAAAAGCTGTCAAAAGACAGACAAGATCACTCATCAAGGTTGAAGCAATGCTTGTCCACACACTCAATCAGTGTTGTGATTCTCATCTCTTGCCATTGTCTCAATCCTGCTGCTGTACAAGAACTGATTACTACCCACCTGCAAAGCAAAGAGGCGCATTCATTAAAAACCCACTATTATCAGCGTATTCGACCGCATGAGATGCAAGTCGCATCAGAGAGAGGGCGAGACAATAATTTGCTAAAAGACAGATTACCAAGACAGCCAGACTCCCCTTAGGGGCCAAGGAGAGCCCTCAAGATGAAGCCAGATAGACGAACAAGGAAAGAGGAGGAGGAGGGCGGGAGCACTTTTACACTAAATGACTGGGACAGGACAGGGAAGCGATGCTGGGAAGGGGAAGACAGAGATGTTACAGGAGGGGAAACAAATGGAAAACGGGACATGCGAGTGAGATGATGCAGGAAGAAACCACAGGGGAGGCGGGAGGGTCGGCGGTGGAATACTCCAATGGGGCGCGCAGCGATGCATAGACAGAAAAGAAATCACTATGCAAAATAGAATTCATCGCCTCCAGAAAAAAAAAAAAAAATCTTGAATGGTAACTTGAATTCATTATTTTGCAAATGAAAACAGCAGCACATAAAATACAGTACGGGTAATGGTTACAAGTTTATGTAGAGAATTATATGAATTTTATCCATGCAGACGAACAAAATCACAGGTGTCAAAGTCAAAACCCTGTGGCCAGATGAGACCCAAGACATCATTTCACATGGCCTGTTAAGGCATCAATGTGTGTGTATGTGTGTTTCTTTTGAATTATTTTCAGTTTTGACAGTGTTGAGATATTGCAAGCAATTTTTAACATGAATTTCTCCTTTAAAATAAATTTTGAAAATGGTTGAAAAAACTATTATTTACTGGCTTCTGTTTTCAAAACTAGCTATCCATCAATTTATTCCATATATACAATTAAGAAAGGGGGGTCATACATTTACAGTACGGTATATAGGTTCATAGTAGGCATGCACCGCATTTTCAGGCACTGAAATTTTTGACCGAATATTGCAAAAAATGCATTTTCCTAAACCGTCCAAAAAAGGATGTTGCAATGACGCAAAAACAGCTGCCAGCAAGCGTCTCTCTGAATTTTCTGAGCACACAGGAGAAAGAGGGGTCTCGCTTGGTAGGCAACTCCTGAAAAGAATTTCCACAGGTTGAGAAAAGAGCACTGCTGAGCTCCCACCTTTTCTTGGGACTGAGCGAGCCAAAAAAAAAAAAAAGACACCGAACGAACAGCATCAATCACGTTACATGGCAACAGCAAGTTGAAAAGATACACACACAAAAGAAAACATGGACGTCAATGCAATGGTCATAATATGCCTTTGTCGTGAAGTTGGCTTTCGCAGTGGTGGTTATTACCAGCTCGCTTTACCCCTCCTCGTGACTCTGTTTTTATTGCCATCACATCAGATCTCAAGCAACATCAACATACAGCCATTAAAAAATATATTTCAGTTGTTGGTTAATGACACTATGACTCCACTAATCAATTACGCTGTCATTGTATGATATGGCACATGTCTTCAGGGTTAGCGCTAGCTGCTAATGAAACGCATTCAAATGTCGTCTGATATTTCAAACTCAGACAGAAAAAGTCCATCAATGCATTAACACATTTAGCAAGAAAAATTATATTTACATGTATTTTTCCACAACCTAATCTAAGCGTCTTTTCTGCTGATTTGTACGTCAAAGAATCAAAAAAAATACCAAACCAACATTTATTATGTGTAAATAGTATAGCATTTACCACAAAAAAATGGAGCATATAAAATTAGTGTCCTTTAAACAAGCACCGAACAAGAATACTATTCAGAGATATAGTATGCTTTTTTATTTCATTTACAGACCTATGTAGGACGCTGCTTGTGATATTAAAATCCGTTCCCAAACTCGATTGGCTGTCACGAGGGGATGTGGAAAAAAGTGATCGAATTAGGCTTAGTAATAGTCATATAGATGGTTAAAGTCAATAATGTAACGATTAAAGTAATTCCTGTGAGTTCTTTCCCTATAGGATCCGTGACCCTGGGATAAGAACCTCTAATGTACAATTACCGAGCAGAAGACGTCCCCTGTCACCTTTTTGTCATAGCTCTACTCACCTGTTATGACTCGCTGGGCCTCATAAGGTTCCATGTAGCCATTGTTTTCCGAAGGGACCGGTTTAACATCTGGTTCTGGTCGGGGGTCCAGGCGAACATCAAAGGGATCAGAATAATCAGTTTCTCCCGCAACAGGAGCAGATGGCACTGCCTAAAAAGCCAAAAAAAAGCCCCAAACACACTTTTGTATTCATATTTATAAACAAAAAATAAATTGACATGGATACACTTAATGAGAGCTGAATGTTTCTTAGGCCAGTGATAGGCCATCCACTGTTCTGACAGTTTGCCATGAGATTTTTTTTCCAATATATAATATTTGATTTCGTTCAATAAAGGTTGGGAAACAGTGATTTAGGCACAGTGGAATTGTTCACTTGGGAAATTTGTACAGTACAGAAATCACATTGTCTAAATACAGTTGGGCAAAAAATAAACCAATTTGGGTTATTTTCTATCAAACACCCCCCCAAATTAGCAAAGCGCTGGACAGTTGAATATAATCACAGTATTTGGGGGAATCGAGCTCACAGCCTCTCGGTTGGGAGACGGCCACTCTACCAATGAGCCATCCATTATGTTATAATGGATTATTTTGAAGCAACCATACACCATCTTCATGATCAGGGTGCATATGACATTACAATACATTACTTCCTTATAGAAAAAAACCTGACTGATTATCTGAAAATATATTAAAAAAATATCATTACGTATGAATGCTGCCAGTCGAACTGCAATCACATCCCTGCTGAATTGCTTGCATGCAAAGTAGAAGCTGAGTTGCTGTTTTTATGCTAATATCGTGACACTTGTTTGCAAAAACATTTCGTGTGTCGCAAGGGGCAGCAAGTGTTATATTTAATGGCAATATGAATGTACTACTGGTTGAAAAGCTTTTGGCACATGAGAGGCTGGAAAAAAAAAAAAGTGTCCTGAATGTAACGTCGTAAGACACAACAATGAAACTCATGCATTCCATGAGCATAGTTCATGCAGAAGGAAGACCAGTCCACTGGCAGCTACAAAAGCAGCCATATGGTCTCAAACAGACCTACACAAACGCACACACACGTGCGCACACACACCAATAGTCGTTCAAACACCATCACTCATTGGCAAAATGCTTGGCTGAGTCTGCCTCACAATTCCCAGTTTAACGCATATAAAGCCTAAAAATAAAATGAGATTCAAGCGCCGCATTGATTGTGTTGTCTATCGATGTACAGGAATCTGCTGTGTTAATTAGAGTGCAGATTTTCCCACGGATCCCGGGAAATTAATGAGGGAACAAGCTATTGAATGGAATTCACACAGTTAATCGACTTTCTTAACTTTTGCAAGAAAAACTTTGAAGTAGTTTACTTTTTAGAGCGTTGAACCTTTCCAAAGGAACTAACCACTCCCGTGAAAAACAAAAAACAATTGTGTAATGATAAATGTAAATGACAAATGTTTCTAAATGCCCATTTTAACTCATTCACTGCCATTAATGACAAAAGACGCAAAATATCCACCTTACTGTAAATGGGCTGTCAGTGAAGGAGTTGATCATTTAAACCATAGATACACCACAAATATGATCCCAGACATAACCTTTAAAATATTTGGCTTGAGTATTTTATTATGTTATTCATTTTATTTTTTAATGCATCTCTCATAATGAACTTCACCCAAAACCCAGGCTAAATTTAGCTTCTTCCCGACATGCAAACTACTCTTAATCAAGACATACCGCTACAAAGTAGTTCATCTCCACCTTTACTATTTTGCTATACATTGCTTTTGTACCGTTTAGTGGAAGTTACCTAAAAAGACTAACAATGATGAATAAGTAAACAGTGAGTAGCTGGGGATAGTTTCCAAAGCAAAAAATGGCTCTATTGATACTGTCAGGTGGAAATCTCTTTATGTCTCAATTTGGTGTATTTCACTTTTCTTTTTTTTTTTTGACTTCTACCCAACACAACTAATGGTCCCAACTCCTAAGGTAAAGAAATAAAATCTACTAATTGACCCTGATATGGCACACCGGTGAAATGAAAACCTTTTTAGGTGTCTACCTCTTCATTGAGAGATTGTTAAGAGTGTGCAAAGCAGTAATCAGAGCAAAGGATGGCTATTTTGAAGAAATTCGAATGTAAAAGATATTTTCCTTATTTCACCATTTTTGTTCAGTACATAACGCCACATTTTCTTTCATAAATTTGACACCTTAAAAGGACAGTGTGTAAGATTTAGAACGTTTTTCATTAAAAAGGAATAAATTAAATGATTGTAAATTTCAAAAACGTGCAAATGAATGTGTTCTTAATGAGCAACGGTATGTTTTAAATATAATCATAGGTCTAGTTTTCAGTAAATTATACTACATGGGGGGTGGCCCATCTCTGGAGGCAGCCATGTTTGTTATGGCTACAGACAATGGTAAATGGGGCACCTGCAGCACCTCCTGCTGTCCATAATGAAAAATGGTCTAAATCCTACACATTATCCCTTTAAGTGAGAATCTGATCAAACATTTGGTACTGTCAATACATATAATTATTATATACCTGTGTATACACAGTCTCTCTCTCTCTCTCTCTCTATATATATATATATATATATATATATATATATATATATATATATATATATATATATATATATATATATATATATATATATATAAAATACATTTAAAATAAAATTGACTTTTGTTATGATTATGATAACGAAGCAAAGAAGGTCTTACTGGCCCTGGCTTATTACCTGAAAATATATAATATATCATTACTTAAATGCTGACAAGATCTCATACAACAAGATCAAGAGATTAACAGGCCTTGACATTACTCATCTGCACAGCACAATATCCTTTTTTTTCTTTTGGCTTGTTGAGGCACAAACACAATGGTATAGGTACATCGCAAAATGTGCTGCATGACAACGCAAAATGTGTGCATGACGATAAAACACAATGCCCGACTTCAAAATAAACCTGACCATACCAAATAATATATGGACACAAAAGGCTTAAAACGCGTGTATTTTGAAGCTCTTCCTGGAAGAGCATGTCGCCACTGGTGAATACTCTTTCGACTGCACAATGTTTCCCTTCCGCGCGGTTCCGACACCCCATGTTAAACATACATTTCTGAAAATTACATTCACTCGCCAATTCAGGGCACTAAAAACAACTTAATTACACTGACATTATGTTGTAGGGTGCCTGTTGCCAGCTTTTAGCACAGCCTGCTAGCAGCACTCGGGTGCTTGAAGAGCACCAGACACAGTATAATAGACATATAATAGAATCAAAACAGCACACTTTGATGCTAGCATCCTAAGACAGTTGCCACTGGTACTGATGACTTTATAACATACAAGGCTGAGTCAAATCTGTTTTCTTTGGGTCCGATCACTTCTGACTCAAAACAATTATCAGAAGAGAGCTGTCTAAAATCTCACTGTTTAAATTAAAGAAGAAAAAGCTGATGATCAAAAAATGATCACTTTTGGTCATGCTTACATATCGTTACTTAATGCATGGGTGTCCCAACACAGTCCTCGAGGGCTGGTATGTTGCATGTTTTCTAGGTTTCTTTCCCCTCCACAGCTGATTCAAATGGTCATTATCAGGCTTCTCCTGAGCTTGCTGATGACCAGATCACTTGAATTAGGTATGTTGGGAAAAGAAACCTGGAAAAAATGCAGGCTATCAACCCTCGAGGTCCGAGTTTGGACACCTGGCTTAATGAAACATGAAAAGTTGATAAAGGCACAAATTTGTTTTCATAATTGTTGTTATCTGATTTCTGAATTATGGACACTTGTCTGGCGTAATTTTGCGAAGCTGTCCTAGTGGACGCTTAAAAAAATGCAAGTCAAAGTGTCTATTAAGTTAATAATTCTAACTGAAAGATGAAAACATAAAGTTGATTATTTTTCAGAACCGTTCAGCGCTAATACTGCTACACTCGCTTTCTTCTAGGCAAAACAGCAAAAACAATCACCACCCGTGGCTCTCAACATACAGTATCCCGGTCTACATTACAGCCCCCAACACATGCTCATGTGGGGTTCTCCCATCTCGCAAGACTAAACCCTATTAATTATTAATGTAAGCTTTAAACCCATGGGACCGACAACCCCCCTCTAATTCAACAAGCCGCTCAAGCCATCAATTATTATCTCATCTAACTCTGGTAGATCCGCATGTGGCGGACGGGGCTACAATTTATGCAAACATATTTGTGACACGCATTTGCCCACCGAGCGCGATCAATAAAGCTGTCACACTGATAGTAAATGGGACAAGAGTGAATTGGGAGAGTGCTTTCACCCCCTTCACTCCTCCCTCTCGCTCATAGCTTCGCCAAGCTTCATTTGTCATCACCGACAGCCTAGGTGACAAACTCGAGTCCCGTGGGCCAGACCTGTCCCTCCATGTCATGAAATTTTACGATTTTTCGCCGAGGTTAGGAAGAAATTGAATTGTTTTGTAAACAAAATAAAAGTTCAGCAAAACAAAAATGTTTCAAAACTCAGATTCTCAGAAGTAGGCACCATTTGTCCTGATCACAGCCTTGCACATTTTGACATTTTCTCAGCCAACTTTATGATGTGGATGATGCCTTATGACCTGGAAGTTTACAGCGGCGCATTTTTAAGAGGTAAAAGTCAAAATTTCTTGAACACTTTATGTGTTTGAGACCATTTGAATGTGAAGGTTTTTCCAAACTTTTCACTGGTACTTTATGTCTCGATCGCTGCAAGGTAGGTTTGTTGATGACCGATGTGTCGGTTTTGGCTATTAGCAGGAGCCGTTTTAGCTGGATGCACACATCATTTGCTATATTTGCGCATGAACTTGCATATATTGCAAGTGATCCTGTGTCTCATTTTTATTAAAATATTCAAACAGGCTATGTGGCGCTGCTGCTCGTTTGTTGCGCTGACCAGACCACCTGTTTAATTCAATGAGGCATTCGTTAATGCCAAACTATGTGCCAAATTATCTTCAAATTGAAAGTCAAATACATTTTAGAGGTCAAAAAAATTAAAACTTTCTAATATTTAACTATTGAGAAAATCAAGATATTATTGCATGAAAATACACAGCTATGAACTGAAAGTCAGTCCAGGTCATAAAATGAGAAAAAAAAACAAGATTTGCAAAGCTGTCATCTTGCAAAAGATCTGTGAAGAAGCCAAAACCCATTTTGATTTGAATAACATTTTCAATTTTAGTAAATGATTACTTGCATGCTGTTTCATCATCTGAATGACTTCAATATAAAAAAATATATACAAAATAAATAAAAAACATTGAATTTGAAGACGTTCTTTCACCATTCGAACAGGCCTAAAATCAAGTTTGGCACTTAAATCTACAGACATATGCTTACGGATTCTTGCTGGTCATCTAATGAGATGGCACTGAGCAGGATCTTGGTGCGCCCCAGGTCCTGGGAATCCACTTTGATGAGTCTGTGTTTGGGCGATTTCACATCCGTGCTGGAGGGCTTCATAGGTGAGCCGTACACAGGGGTGGCCGGCTCCGAAGTCCCAGATTCAGCTCTGGGCCTGTTTTCCGAGTCCTCGTATGGATCTTCAAAATCCAGTTCTCTCTGGAGGCGGTAGGCTTTTAGTATCTCGCTTTCTGTATAGTCTGGAGTGGGAGGCTGAGGAGGGACCTTCCTGCTGCCAAAACTCAAGTAGTCTTTGAGCCACTTGGCCATAGCGGCTCTGCTTCCAAACTCAGTGTGGTGCTAAAGACTGAACGGGGCAGACAAGGACAAAAAGATTAGGACCTTGTTCCTGCTTCCGATGACATAAACAGATATACAGAAAGAGTCCATTTCCATCCTTCCAGCTAGAAACTACATTAATCCAAATCCATACATTTATATATCCCATCAGGGAGCCATGGGATATAGCAGAAGTCGGAAACCTCATTTCATTCGAGAGCCCAATCGTGCCTGTTTTCAATGTCTGCCTCTACCATCACACCAGATTGAAATTAGCTCATCTTATCAGCAGGCTCTGTGGAAACCTGATGACAATCCAGATCATTTAAATCAGGTGTGTTAGCAGAACCGATCGAAAACAGGCAGAATAGGGCTCTCGGGGAATTGGAGTTCCCTACCCCTGGGATATAGGGTACTGGTTCTTTAAAGCTTGTGTGTGCCAATTGCATTTGGATCGCCTTCAAATTTGGAATACTTCTTTGACGTCCAAAAATAGTAAAGTCATTCAAAAGACCCTCTCTCTGCTGAATGTTTTTTATACTGTATATGTAAAATATTGGTGTATATCATAGAGTAGGGCAGCTACAACTATGAAAACCAGCGGGCAAGAACAGTTGATGTTAATTATACGATTGTAAAATAGATGTTGATACATTACATTAATTGGCACTAGTGTGTTTTTTGACCATATTAGCGAGCATTTGCTCACACAACAAAAAATGTAGCTAAATGCTTTGAAATAGTAACATTCATTTGCAGTGACAATACGTGCCTTCATTATTGTTTGCATCCATTATTACAAGATTCAAAAGGGGCACAGACAGTATGTTGCCAAGCTGTAAAAACCAAGAGTCAAGAATTTGAGACATGTGCTATCATTGAGGAGATTTGCTTTCAGGAGGGCAGTGTCTCGCAATCTTTTTTCAAAAATGCTAAATATTTTTTAGCCCAGTAGACCCAGTATTTTACCACCCAGTAGACTTAACCAGTGCAAAGCACTTTATGAAAACAAAGAAACGACTTAAAGCAGGGTGCTGTATCATCTGTGCTTGATTTGATAAACTTTGAAACTACATTTTAGCGGCATCTTTTATAGAGTAACTCCCTAAGTTAGAACTACTAACATAAACTGTTTTTCTGGGGGTCCATCTGCCATAAAATTGCATCCCTAATGTCAATGCGCATCTGCATGAAAGTCCCAAAAAATAAAAGCATACAAAATGTTGTAGTCATGACAGGAAAATTTTAGCAAAAATATTCCAAATAATTTGCTTTTAATTTGAAAAGAGAAATTACTGTTCCTGTCACGGGATTCCAAAGTATGACATTAGATTTGTGGATACCTGCATAAATCTTATATCTTCCTATATCTATCTAATATCTCGCGTAACCCTGAAGTGCCTTCATATACTCACTGCCATTCAAGAAAAAAAAAATCCATCCTTTTTCATGAACCGCTTATCCTCACTAGGGTCGCTGGCTTGCCGGAGCCTATCCCAGACGTTTTCAGGCAGTAGGGACACCCTGGACTGATTGCCAGCCACTCACAGGGTACACAGAGAGACACAACCATTCACACTCATCTGTTAAACAATTTTTGAAACATCAAGGGTTGTCCCCTCCATTACTTATATCAACTTCTACACACAACATAAGTATTTTTGTGTGCTTCCGCTTGTGGAAAAAAGAAATTGCTGCATAGATCAAAACATGAACCTAATCCCGGCCCTTCATAAAGTAACATTTTCAAATCATAAAAGAAAAATAGTGGTCTGTTGTTTAGATTTGGCATCCCGTTCTTATGTTTAACAAGTGAGGCAAGGAACCTCTGCAAAATTGTTTTATGTTGGAAAATGTATATCTCGAGTCAAACATATCCCACATGTCCATTAATCACTGGAAACGCTTTGAATTATAGAAGCTGCTTTAAAACCTCCTAATCGCTAAGCATTATGGTACCCCCACTTGAGGTGCTTTTACTGAGAGATTTCAAGAAATACTGCTGACTTGAAGGCATGTGGCTATCCATGCTGTCAGAAGGGCAATTGGCGAAACTATAGAGCAGCTGGCCCGGAGACACTCCTTTTGTTTTAGGCAACAACATCTGCCAGGTGAACTTTGCCCGAGGGCTGCGAACAGTTGCAATATTTAAATGCTAAACAGCCTACCTCCAGCAAACCGCCTTAAAACATAAATAACAAAGGCAGCCAAGTTGGATGGAGCGCGATCTGCAAGTTATCTCAACAAGTCTAGGTATGTGGTAGAGGCAAAGCTCAAAATAAGAACTTTTAGTTTTAACTTTCAAAGCTAGCATTGACACAAACATAGGCTCGACAAAAGCCAAGCACATGTACTCACCAGCCAACGTGTGTTTGTGTGTGTTCAGCCCCTCAGCCACTTTGCACGCTTCATTCCGTCTTCCCTCGTGTCCGCCCACGAAACAACTTCACGCGTTTTTAATTCAAAATAGGAGGGGAAGGGAAGGGGTGGAGGGGGGTCTCCTTTCCAAAACAAGCAATAATCCGGGTTGGAATGAGAGGAGAATAAATCCAGTGGCGCTCCTACGAATGACGAAGGCAAAGGTCCAAGTGTGTGGGAGCGAGTGCGTGTAGTGTACACATAAAGAGAGAGAGAGAAAGTCAAAGCGTTTAAAGGGGAGGTGCTTCACTTGCTTCTATTATCCGCGGCTTCTTCCACGCGCACTGGAGCGTTCATTCATTTAAATATCTGCAAACATTGAGAGTTTCCTCTAAAAATATCACGCGGTGGAGTAAACAGAGGGGAAATCAGTTCGCACGAACACGCTGCGTGAATGTGCATTATTTATCCCCATGACATCACTGGAAGTCTGTTTGTCTTCTCCCCTCGTATAAAATTGGCTACTGATTCAAATCTGAATCATCTTTTATGTCCTATACAATGCGTTTGTTTGAGCTGACAACCCGCATACATACATACATACATACATACATACATACATACATACATACATACATACATACATACATACATACATACATACATACACACACACACACACACATACATACATACATACATACATACATACATACATACATACATACATACATACATACATACATATGTAAAAGATGACACAAAGTATGGCATTAGATTTGTGGATACCTGCAGAAAAGATGACATCTATTTCATTTCTTTTTAAGGGATATTCAACACTTTTTTTTTTTTTTTTTTTTTTACAATGAGACCAGTCTGAGTAAACTCTGGCACTTTTGACAAATGAGTACGGACTAATAGAACGGGACCACTTGGTGAAATCTACGATTTGTCTTTGTTGCTGTTTTTTTTATCTTTTTACCTAAAAAAAAAAACAATGGGCCAAAAACATATGGTCAAACTCTCGTTTAATTTTTCTTCATAGTACAGGGAACATCACATTTTGAGCCCCCATTTTTAGAAAAATGCAAAACAAGGCAGCTTAAAAATGTATTTTAATTTGTATTCCACGTTTCAAAACAGTCAATTTCATTGAAAATAGTGTGAAATTGATCTATCTATGTATCTATTTCCACCCATCCATCCATCCATATACATATAGGTTATGGGCTCTATTCCGGCTCAGACCCCCTCATGTAGAATTTACACGTTCTGCCTGTGTGTGAGTGGGTTTTCCCTTGGTACTCATACATTCTTCGGGTATCCTCCCTCATTACCAAAAACACGTACATTAGGATACTGTATACTGGACTCTCCAAATTGCCTCAAGGTGTGTTTAGGCCACCGCTAATTTTTAATTTGTTGTAAAAAGGCCAAAATTTAAAAATATAGTTTTTCATCTTTAAAATGTGGTGTTTCGAGTAGAATTATTAGGGAAAACTGTTTTTTTTTTCATGTTGAATGAGGCTTGTGCCATTGCAAATTGTGGACTGTATAAAGAGCTGTGAATACATTCAAGATGCGTTGTACATGTAGATTATGCGTTGATCAAGCGAATACTATTATTTTGTATTACAATACACGTTCCTGTTTTTCCTATTACTGTTTATTCACAGAATTTTGTTTATTTGGAGTTGCTTAGTGAGGCAGTATTACATGAGAGAGATTTATATCCTCACAAACCGTTTTGAAGCTGATTCAGTTACCGGTTCTGTCAAAGTTTTCCAAAATAAAAGCCAATGCTTTAAAATTTTCTCTTTTGATTAGACACTAAAGGTAACTCTCAAAAAGGACTCCAGAAGTCAAAGAATATTACTGTTGAGAGGCTGAAATTTGAGGATTTGAATCATTTTAAGTTGAAAAATGACCCAAAATGATCAAATTGCTAAAGTAGTTACGGGTTAATTTGATCATCAATTACTTGTCAATTCATCAATTAATTTTGACAATCCTAGTTTGGTGTATACTAAACATACATATCGTTATTGAATCTTTTAGCTTAACTGAAAATGTTCTTGTTCAGGTAAAAATATGACTTTTTTTCTTGGAAATTTATTGTAAAATTATCCATCCACAAAGACTTGAAATGGGTGAAGGTTTTGCGTAGCTCACTTTATCATGTTCTCTCCTTTTGTGCTTTTTTTTCAAGTTTTTGGGTAGCTGGTTTTGACAGGTTCTCGCTATGCTGCTTTTTCAGGCTTTTTGAGCCGCATAGTACTCTCAACATTTAGTCACGGGCTCATTCTTTGCTTCATTTTCCGGATTTTGTTTCTCAGCCTTCTCCAAGCAATTGTTGCCTCCCAACATAACGTAACAGCAGCCGTTGGCACTGGCATTGTCATGCATATGATTATCTGC